>NW_026068049.1:233495-267470 GCF_014885135.2 Alexandromys fortis
TTTACTGTATATCTCTCTTTTTCTGACCACACGAGCCTTTAAATTACTGAGCAATATGAGTAGGATTAAAGCTGTTGCTTTGCCAGGTAGATCCAGTCCATTACTAAGCTTTCCAGCCTCATGGCTGAGGTACTGGCTGTAACCATGTTTACTGCCACAACTCTATGGCAGTTCAAGGTCCCTGCCAGCAAGCAAGTACAACAGACAACACTCAAGTCCTCTCTTGGTAGTCAGCCCTCCTGCCCCAGTCAGAGTTTTCCCTGGCAGGACGGCCCAGAAAGCCGGCATTTTAAAACAGCCCAGCTTTTTTTCCTGCTATGGCTGAAAACCGAAAAGCATGCATTCAGCTTTTCGTCAACACCATTTAAGTGTTTCCTGGTAGGACCTCTTAATGATCTGCAGGGTTTTTCAGCTGAAGCTGAGTCAGGAAGCCTCTCTTAGATGAGAGCGCTTGCTTGCCTCTAGCAAGCAGAGCAGACCCAAGAAATTTCTGCTACCAAGAAAACATGCTTCACTCCATTCTTTCCCAAGCTTTCTCAGGCTTTTTGTGGATTCAGTTAGCCTCACGTTGGGCAGCCATCTGTTGTAATAGGAGCGGCGGGGCTGCGTCCCCAGCACCCCGGCCACTTGGCTAGCTTATGCCCGAAATAACAACACACAAATTGTATTCTTTTAAACACTGCTTGCCCATTATATCTATCCTCTTCTCGGCTAACTCTCGCATCTGGACTAGCCCATTTCTAGTAATGTGTGTAAGCACCCCAAGGTGCGCTTACCGGGAAGATTCTAACCTATGTCCATGTTGGGTTGGAGCTTCATCACGTGTGCCTCAAAGAGCATGGCGTCTCTGCTCCAGAGCAGAGCTGTCGAGTCTACCCAGGAGAGCTGAGCATGGCGTCTCTGCTCCAGAGAGCAGAGCTGTTGAGTCTACCCAGGAGAGCTGAGCATGGCATCTCTGCTCCAGAGAGCAGAGCTGTTGGATCTGTCCTGGAGCAGAGCAGAGTCTGACCTCACTTCCTCTTCCTCCTGTTTACTCCTCCCACCTATCTTTTAACCTATAAGGGCCAGCCAAGCAGTTTCTTTATTGCTCAACCAATGAAATCAACAGATTGATATGACACTCCCACATCAGACAATTTTCTAAATCTATCACCACAATATGGTCAATAACCACAGGGACCAAGCCATATCCAAACTATAGCAATACTAAACTTCAAAAATCCATAAAAGATTTATGGGTATTCAGTAGCATCCCACAGTGCTTTCCAAATTTATGGTGTGAGAGATTAGTTTGGTAGGACTGTTTACTTTTGATCTTGAACATATGGCTCCCAAGTTAGGTCGGTTGTGGCATTGTTTCAGAATTTGACATGGCAAAGTATTTAGTTTTACTCTCAAGGTCATGCAGCAGCTCTAAGGACAATCAAGACAGTATTATATGAACACATGAACACCTCCACCCTGACTGAGGAATGTGCTAGACATGGGTGGTGCACTTTTTAGTGACCTGTATGGGCCAGCTTCCCAGTGGACTTGGAAAAGGACAGAGAACTCAAGAGATGGCTGGTGTCCTTCCAATGCAGGGTGATGGTCTAATCTCACACTAAGTATCTGGGAGGCTCCTTCCCCGAAGCTGTATGTGAAAGGCACACCTTTCTGGGAGTGATGAAGGAGTCCAGCCTGTGAGCCTCTCAAATCAGCAGCCAGATAGCTCAATGCCTATAGGGAGGAGCTGTGGGCAGGCCTGCTTTTCGTCCCGGCTCCCTCATGGTTAGCTTAGCCCCGGAAGTAACAACACACAAACTGTATTATTTTAAACACTGCTTTGCCCATTAGCTCTAGTCTCTTACTGGCTAATTCTGATATCTTGATTAGCCCATTTCTAATAATGTGTGTGGCACCACGAGGTGGCGCTTACCAGGAAAGATTCATCATGTCTGACCTGCAGGCTGGCTCCATGGTGGCTGACCTCAATGCCTTCTTCCCAGCATTCTGTTCTGTCTACTCTGCCTAATTTTCTGTCCTATCAGACCAAGCAGTTTATTAATTAACCAATGAAAGCAACAGATAGACAGATGACCCTCCTCCATCAAATGCCTCATTTTCTGAGTAAAAATGTCTGTTTCCAACAACTGTGGCGTGCATTCAGGGAGCAACAGATAGCTCGACCCCAGTAGTGGAGTGTGAGTGCGGCATGATGGCATGATTATTTGGCTACAGATGTGAATAGACTGGAGTAAAAAGAGACTTCTGCTAGAAAACGAGGACAGAATGGATGGCCAGGGCTTAGTTGCTCTAAAATGAGTTCTTCTTTAATGGGATTTCAAATAGAAGTCAGAATTCTGCATTATTATCCAGATTCAGCAGCTTCCTTTGACCATAAAGGAGGGGACACAGGAGATGGAGGGACTAGGGAAGCCTTTGGGATGATGTAGCTGTGGATAAGGGGAGGAAAAAAGTGGTCATAGGAAGATAGGGCCCCTTGTAGCCCATATGGCAAAATAGTATAATCAGAAAACAAAACACACTCCCCTTTCAATGGGCACAAATGTGGGGGATGTACAAGTGAACTCTTTGTAAACCAAATTTCAACCCCTATCTGCCCATTATTCAGTGAACTTCCTACATTCCCACACATATCAGTCTGGTACTGTTTCCTCAAATAAGAAATTCATGAGGAACTACAGTTTTCCAGGAGTTCAACATCTGTAGATGGATTTTTCTTTGGGTCGCTAATCAGCTTCCAAAGAAAGACAGAGACTTATTAATTCTGAGTGCTTGGCCTAAGTTTAGGCTGCCCCACTAGCTCTTTTAACTTAATTTAACCAGCTTCTCTTCATCTATGCTTTGCCTCCAGCTTTTTACCTTTCTTTCATTCTGTATGTCCTACTTTCTCCTGTTTCCTCAGCATCTATCTGGCCCTTGGCATCTTCCTGGTGTCCTTTTTCTTTCTCCCATTCTTTCTCCTCCAAGCCTAAATTCCTCTTTGTACTTATTCTCCCTGCCAGGAATTTCTGCCTACACCACCTTCCTTGCTATTGGCCATTCAGCTTTTATTAGACCAATCAGGTGCCTTAGACAGACAAGGTAAAATAGCAACACATTTTTATATAATTAGACAAATATTTGCAACAGATATCAGGAAAACTGGTTTTAGATGCCTGTGACACATACTGATGAAAGGGCCTGTGATGCAGTTGGCACAGAAGTCTGGGGTACAAACACATGCATGATAAAAAGAAAATTTCTGTGAGACATGCGGACTCAGGGTCTAGTTTTAATGACCAGATTGGGATACTGGTCCCAAACAGAGCAGCGAATTCAAATGACTCTTGAGTTCCTGGGGCCCGAGGAAAAGCAAATGCTCCCTGGGAACACTGTCCCACCTCAGAGTACAGGAAAGTCCCACCTCAGGGTACAGGAAACTCTCTAGAAACGAGACCCACAAAGATGAATTCCTGAGAAAAAAAATTAAAAACCACAATTGGATCCACCACAAAAGAAGTGCTGGCAGCTGAAACTCAAGCCAGATTAGGTGACTAAGACTGTTTTGCAGGGACTGGGGAGATGGCTCCACGGTTAAAGTTGCTTGCTGCTCTTCCAGGAGAAACAAGTTCAGTTCTCAGCACTCAAGTAGGGAGGCTCACAACTCCCTGTAACTCCGGCATCAGGAGCTCTGAAACCTTCTTCTGGCCTTATCGGATATCCTCACATGTGATGCATACATATTCACGTACACATACCCATAAATAAATAAATCTTAAAGAATGTTTTGCAATATGGTATTAATTACTATGGTAGGGTGCTTATGATTCATTTTGTAGTAAAGATACCAGAACACCAGTTTCCCCAGTGATGGCTAATGAACAATTGAGAAGAGGGGTCTAGGAATGCCAGTCTGGGGGTTGAGGGGGAGCTAGAGAGCTTGTCTTAAATTGAGTACATTTACTTGAGGGAGATTATGAGGACTATGGGTAGTAACTAATACTCTTCCCAACTATACCTTGATGTTGCTGTTGACTTTCATCCCTAACTTTAGCCTTTTTCTGTGTGGTCTCTTGGTGTTAAAGATAGGTGAGAGCTGACATGGTTCAACAGTAAAAGCCCAGTGACAGGAATTTGATATCTGGGAGACATGGTGGAAGGGAAGAACCAACTCCTGGAAGTTCCCTTCTGACCTCCACATGTATGCTGTGGCTTGCAACACCACTCCTCAGTAATAAATACAAGTGAAAATAGTAAAAAAACAAAGCAGGTGAGATAGAAATTGATATTTTAAGTATTTTCCTCAGGTAAGCAAATGTCAATACAGTCAGATCCAGTTCCAGAAGGTGGTTATGATGGCAAAATGGAGAATGATGTAGCCTAAACTTCCCTTTGTAAGTTAGGTAGACCACTACTGTCTTTCTGGAGTCAGACTCTTCCAAATTATGTGTCTTGCATGTCAATAGGTATTATGTGGAAAAGGGGTTCTATGTCAGAGCAACTTGGAACTTCTTTAAAAAACAAAGAGGGGCTAGGGAGATGGCTCAGCAGTTAAGAGTGTATACTGTTCCTATAGAGGTCCCGTGTTTGTGAACTACAACCATTTGTAATTCAGTTTCAGGGCATCCAACATGCCTGCAAATCATCCATCTGCGTCAAATAAAAAAAAAGTATAAATCTAAAAAGGAAAAAGAAAAGTGTATTATCTTTAAGTTGCCATTGCATAAAAAAGTGGATTCTAGGCTGGAGAAATGGCTCAGCTGTTACAAGCACTGACTTATCTTCTGGAAGATCCAGGTTCGGGTCCCAGCACCCACATGGTGGCTCACAACAGTGTGCAGCTTCAGTTCTAGGGGATCCAGAGCTGTCATCTGGCCTTCTAGGGTACTGCAGAAATGTGCACAGACATACATACAGGCAAAACACCCATATATGCTAAAAAAAAAAAAATCTTGAAAAAAGAGATATGGATTCTCTCCTGACTTCAGAAGCAGGAGTCAGAAAACAAGCTGTTCACAGGGTTGCATCCTTCTTGAACCAGCTCTTCAGGGAAGAGGGCATTTCATAACTCTCTCACGCTAGCGCAGCAGTTCTCAACCTGTGTGTCACCACCCTTTGGGGTCACCTAAGACCATAGAAGACAGATATTTACATTATGATTCATAATAGCAAAATTACAGTTATGAAGAAGCAACAGAAACAATAATATGTTTGGGGGTCACAACATGAGGAACTGTGTTAAAGTGCCACAGCCTCAGGAAGGTTGAGAACCACTGCTCTATTGTTTGCTCTCTTTGTCTCTGAACCATCACCCTCCACTGCTGCCTCATTCTTCACATACTGTTTATGCGGTAACCCATGTCACCTTTTCTTTTTTATCAAGCAATATCTGAATATTGCCTTTAACATTTGTAGATGCTCATTTTGTAAGATTCCTTTCAGCCTATCTGCTATTTCCAGCAAATGATTATCATAACCCACGTACAAACAGACATGCACGATTCTTGGGCCAGCAGCATGAAAGAGTAGATAACTCAAGATTACAGCTATGTATTAGCTTCATCTGTAAAAGTTGATCATATGGGCTGGACATGGTGGTACACACTTTAATCCCAGTATTTGGGAGGCAGAGGCAGGAGGATCTCTGTGAACTGGAGGCCAGTGTGGTCCACATAGCCAAGTTCCAGGACAGTCAGGACTACATAAAAACCCAGTCTCAAAAACAACACCCCTCCCCCACCAACCTGAAACCAAACCAAACAACAACAAAAAAAGTTGATTACATGGGAGATTCAAGGTAAGTAAAGTTGGCTCTTACATTGTTCTCTTAAAGGCAGAGTAAACAAATAGGCTGAGCACATAGCAGGGCAGCAGTCTCAAGTGACCTCAAGGTATATTACTAACTCTGGCTGTGAGGTCCAGCAAAAGCTCCATTCTCTTAGAATATAAGAGCTATTTTATCAATGCATTGCCACAGTTCCTCCTTTTTATTTTATTAAAGAAAAAGCATGTTGATTTAGATGGTCACTGGTTGGTCAAGGCATGGTATGTTGTAGGGCCAGCCTGAAATCTGCACCACTTCCTTCACGGTTCCTTTTGAAACGTTAGCAAAGGCATGATAAGACTTTGATTAGGAAGACAATCAGAATGGCTACCTCTGTAAAAGATCACACCTTGAGACTTAGACCTTGTGTATTCATAGTCACGGTTCTCTAGAGTCAGAGAGCTCATGGAATGAATCTCACTCTTTAGAAAGGGGATTTATTAGAATGACTTACAGGCTGCAGTCCAGCTACTCCCACAACGACGAGCTGTGAACACAGTCCAAATTCAGTAGTTGCTCAGTCCTACAAGGCTGGTGTCTCAGCTGGTCTTCTGCATTCGCTGGAATCCCAAAGAAGTATGCTCCAATGCCAGTGAGAGAAGGGATGGGCTAGGCGAGGGGAAGCAGGCAAACAGCAAAAGCTGCCTTCCTTTATGTCCTTATATAGACTTCCAGCAGAAGGTGTGGCCCAGCCTAAAGGTGTGCCTTCCCACCTCAAGGTCCGGAACAGAGGTGGATTCCTACCTCAAAGGTTTGGATGCAAAGTGTACTCATCCACTTCAAACTAAGCAGAAAATCTCACAGGTATGCCTTCCACGTCAAGATTGTAGTTCATTCCATATATAGTCAAGTTGACAACCAAGAATAGCCATTACAAATCCACCTCTTGTTAACACACAATCATATCGTCTTAGGTCATGATTAATTTTCAAATGAAAACAACCAGGTCATAATATGCCTAATCATTATAACTATCTCATGTACAATCACAAACACATTTATTATATATTCAACCAGGTCATAATTACACTTAACAAGATATAACTATCCCTCATACAATACAAACACATTATAAATTTAAAATATGTGGCAAGATCCCTTGGGGGGACATCCTATTAGTGTTCTTTTAATTGATGTTACATCATATATGGAATTGAAAGAAAACACAAATATCTGTACATGTGTTAACAAAATACAGCAGAAATACTCATGTCAACTATAATCCTCCTGTTTTGCCGCTGGCCATGTGGCCTTGGCTGGTATTTAAAACTACCTTCCTCTCCTACCCATTCTGTATTTCCTCCACCCTTGGCAAGCACATTAGCAAGTCTTGGTTCTTTTTCTGGAGGAGAGACCCATACCTTCATTTCTGATGTGTCTGTATCCCTTGTCATCCTGCCTGGATTAGGCTGTTGTAAATTTCCCATTGACTTTAATCACAGGACATGGTGGCACCAAAAGATGCTCTAATGGATCTCCTGTACTTCAGAAAGAATCCTTACTTCCATTGTAGAGAGGCAATCCAATTTCCCTTTGGTAATCTGGATCAATCACATTCCTAAAACTGTTACCCCTTGCTTAGCCTGTTGGTTTAAGGGCATTAGAAGCACAAAGTGACTAGAGGGAAGCTGAGCTTCCAATACAATGGAATGTGTGGAACCAAAACTTGTAGGTCAGCAGAATTTAGGGTCACAGGAACAGGAAACAAATTTTTTCCTAGTGGGTCACTAGGGGTGATACTAAGTGGAATTATTCCCTTTTCTACCTCTTGATCCCTAGATCCATGGACCCTTGCTAATGGGAGAAACTGTACCATATATTTGATGTTGATTCAAAGCATATATGGCCTTTTGGAGAACCCTGCCCCAGTCCTCCAGGCTGCTGCCACCTAATTGGCACTGTAACTGTTTTCAAAAGGCTATTCTATCATCAGTATGGTGGGGAACATGCTAGGAACAGTGGATTCCTGATTGTGGGCCCATTGTTGCATTTCTCTGGCTGAGAAGTGAGTTCCCTGGTGAAGCAATACTGTGTGGACTACCATGTCGGTGGATCAGGCATTCGCTAAATCCACAGATGGTATTTTGGCAGAAGCATTATGTGCAGGAAAGGCAAAGTCATAACCAGAATAAGTATCTACTCCAGTGAGGGCAAAGCGTTGTCCTTTCCACAGAGGAAGTGGTCCAATGTAGTCAACCTATCACCAGGTGGCTGGCTGGTCATCCTGGGGAATGGTGCCATATCTGGGGCTCAGTATTGGTCTCTGTTATTGGCATATCTGGCAGTCAGAAGCAGCTGTAGCCAGGTCAGCCTTGGTGCATGGAAGTCCATGTTGAGCCCATGCACAACTCCCATCTCTGCCATCATGGCTGCTTGGTTCATGGGCCCACTGGGCAATGGCAGGAATGGCTGGGGAAAGAGGCTAACTGTCCAGAGATTACTGAACTCCTCCTCAGCTGAAGTCACCTTTTAGTGAGTACTTACATGATAACTCATACCTGTCTCCCACACTGGCCAGATAGGAGGGCTAAATGGAGATGTGTGGGAACCACCACCCCTGTATCTTTCACATCCTTGATGGTGGCACTAGTTTCTGCAGTTCCTCTAGGGATGTGTTATTGTTTCTGATTCACTATTTTCTTTGGCAATTGCCTCTGGAATTCTAAAGGCTTCCATTTAGTTTTTCTAATCATAATAGCCCCCACGCCATAGGTCAGGAAACCAATGTGACATTTGTACCAACTTCTAAGTATATCTATCCCAATTACACGTTCTGGTACTGGGGAAATAACTAGAAGGTGAGTTTGGGGATCTACTGTGAGTTGGACTTCAGCCAAAATTCCATTAATCACCTGGCCTCTCTTAACCCTCCTTTAACTGGAGGGCTAGTGTTTCTTGGGATCTCCTGGAATCAATGTCAATTCAGGACCAGCATCGAATAGACTCTGGAAAGTCTGATTGTTTCCTTTCCCTCAGTGTATAGTTGCCCTTGTAAAAGGCCGTAGGTCCCTTGCAGGGAAGCCTGGAGAAAGACTAACTGTAAAGCTTTTAGCTATCTTTTCAGGCTCTTTCCTTAGGGGAACCTGGCCATCTCTTTATTTAAGAGGTTCTAGGTCTGCAAACTAACTCAAGTCTGGAAATTGATTCACTGGCCAAGAATGTGTTTTGTCAAGGTCCAGTATAGCCTTTCTTTCATTTGTTTGAGATTTTTTCTGCTTATACAGATCAAAGAGAAATGCAGTAGGCTTCTCATTGATGTCATGCCTGGTAACACCATGATTGATTAGTCAGTACCAAAGGTCCAAAGGTCCATACAAATCATGCCAAAATAAAATTCATTTTGTCTGTGCTGACCATTACTGGTTAGGCCATTATGAACATTGTTTTTTCTATGCTGCCAATATGATAATTATGATCATCGTGCCTTGGGCAATTCAGTGCTGCCACCTGGTCCCTGATACCTTGGGGCTCAATTAAACCCATTGCATTTAATTCATCCAACTGAGCAGCAGCATCTCCAATCCTAAGGTTTGGCACGAGGAATAGGGCGACCACAAAGCTTTTCAAATGTGCTGGTGCCCCTCTCACCATTTTGCGCCTTATAGGACTAGTGAAGGGCATGTCTTCTGGACCCTCCCATTGAGAAGGTTCAGATTTTACACAATACACCCACTCTAGCATTGCAATTTCCCTGAGCCTTAAAATCCCTTCATCAACACTAAGCCAGGAGAGATCAGGCATCTCCAACTCCTTTTCAGTAGGCCATCTTTTGATAAATGCTTCAACCAACCACTCAAACAAACTTTTGACCCCCTTTTTAACTGTGCGAGCTTCCATATTAAACCTACAATCTCTACTCAGAGGGCCCATGTCAATAAACTCAGCCTGATCTAGTTTTATGTTCCTTCCACCATTATCCCACACTCTTAAAACCCATTCCCACACATATTCCTCAGACTTCTGCTTAAATGAATGAGCAAACACGTTAAGCTCCTTAGTAGTGTAGTGCACCTCATCACGGACTACACTTTCTACCTCCCCTCTAGAAGCCTGCTTTGCTTTAGGTCCAGTTATACATATAGAAGGAGCTATTGGTGGGCTCTCAGGGACATCAGTATTGCCTTGATTGGCATCTTCTTCAGAGAAAGTCACTGCTGGTTTAGCCGTCAATGACGGATTAATTTCCTCAGTGAAAGGTGAAGGCAGTATTTCAAGGGGTGGGGCCGAGGGTACTATTTCCTGAGGTGAGATAAGCCCTTGAGGATCTGAGGGTGCAAAGTTCTCAGCTTTAATAGGGTCCTCCCACACATCCCCATCCCAAGTTACAGGATCCCACTCTTTACCAACTAATGCCCTCACTTTAACCGCTGACACCCTCTGGGGCTGAGACGTGGATTTTCGCTGTAGTTCAGCCAACCTTACAATGAGGGCTTCAGTTTGATTTTCCACAACTCGAGCTCTGTGGCTGCTGGCAAGAAAATTCTCTTCCAGGGTACACTTAGAAACCTTTAGACTATTTATTCGCATCTGGAGCTGGTCATTTTTGTCACTAAGTTCTTTGTTTTCCTTCTTCACTTTCTGAAGTTGGTTAATTTTATTACGGAGCTCATTCCTATCCTTTATCAGTTTATCCAGAGATAGTAAGAGAAACCAACCAGCAGCATTATTTTCCTTATTTTCCCCCAAACTGTCAAAAGTTGCATATACAAGGCTGTCAAATCCACTGTCGCTTACAATTGGTGAATCAGGATAATCAAATGCTTCTATCTCTTTAAGTTTGTAATATAGTTCGCACCATGGGCTTTCAGCATTCTCCAAGATCCCAGGAGAGGGAGTGGCTGTAGTTGAAGGTGCTGGTGAATTGAAAAGCCTATTCCAGATACTTAAAAGATTCATCTTTATACTTCTCTTTCTCTAGAAAATCTGTACTAGTCAGAGTTCTCTAGCGTCACAGAACTTACAGAACGAATCTCTCTCTCTGAATGACTTACAGGCTGCAGTCCAGCTACTCCCACAACGACGAGCTGTGAACACAGTCCAAATTCAGTAGTTGCTCAGTCCTACAAGGCTGGTGTCTCAGCTGGTCTTCTGCATTCACTGGAATCCCAAAGAAGTATGCTCCAATGCCAGTGAGAGAAGGGATGGGCTAGGCGAGGGGAAGCAGGCAAACAGCAAAAGCTGCCTTCCTTTATGTCCTTATATAGACTTCCAGCAGAAGGTGTGGCCCAGATTAAAGGTGTGCCTTCCCACCTCAAGATATGAATTAAAGGCCTGTGTCTTCCAGCCTCAAGATCCAGATCAAAGGTGAGTTTCTTCCTACCTCAAAGGCCTGGACTAGAAGTAGATTCATTCATTTCAAACCAAGCAGAAAATCTCTCATAGGTGCATCCTCCATTTCTGGATTGTAGTTCATTCCAGAGAAAGTCAAGTTGATAACCAAGAATAGCTATCAAGTCCTGAAAATCACAGAAGGGTGCAGTCAGTTACTAAACACCATCTTAAAGTGTTCATTCTGAAAATAGAAATTTACAGTTGCTATGGTTTGGCTAGGAGTTAAGGCCACTGGAACAGCTGGAGTGGTAACTGTGGCAGCTATGAAAGCTGCAAGAATCACTCCAATGAACTTCATATGTGCATGTTCTGGCGCATAACTAAATTGTATTTTTTTTTTTTTTGGAGACAGGTTTTCTTTGTGTAACAGCCTTAAGCTGTCCTGGAACCAGCTCTGTAGACCAGGCTGGCCTTAAACTCAGAGATCCACCTGCCTCTACATCCTGAGTGCTGGGATTGTGTGTACCACCACTGCCTGCCTCTACATCCTGAGTGCTGGGATTGTGTGTACCACCACTGCCTGGCATAAATTGTTTTAGAGCAGATTCCTCCATGCCACCTAAAAAACCTTAAAATCACAATGTAGTAAGAGGAAGTTTGGTGAATGGGGTAAGAATTAGACATGCACAGGCCTTTTCTGGTGAGGACTCTGATCACTGGCTAGAGTTACGTCCACACCAGTATGATCTCATCTTAACTTGATCATGTGTGTGAAGACTCTACAGTATTTCCAAATGAAATGTACATGTTAACAACAGCTTTTGTTATTGGCTTTAATTTTGGTAAAGTGGAGGATGGGGAATGCTGTTTTTTTTTTTTAAGTGAAATCCTGAAACATATTTATGGAGTTTTCCATGTGACTGATTTTCTGAGGACATTTGAGGAAAAGTATGTTGGATAAGACGTGGCGCACTTCTCTTTAGAAGTGGCCGCTTGCTTTGCTTAAGGTTCACAGTGATAACAGTCTGGCTACTTGATGGTGACAGTCCCTGTGCTGGAGGAACCCTTTTTTGGGATCTCATTCTGACTGATGAGGCTGGAGTGGTACTGTGAGGATAGCAGATTTATGTGTGGTGTTTCTGGATGTGGGGCTCTGATTTCAGGGGTTCCAGACTTTCCATCTATGGAATACTGAAGGGGCACAAAGTCTATGTGTTCACAGGTGTTCAAAGACAGCTGACAGGGCCGCTGTGCTCAGAAGGGGCAAGCATATCACTTGGAGGCCCAGTTCACACAATAAAAGGGGCAGTGTTGGTGCATCTGACTCAGATTTTCACCACAGACATGGTAGATCTGGTTGCAGAAGAGTGTCTGTTTTCAAAACACCAATCCTCTGAGATAACTGACTAGCAGGTGACATTAACATGTCTTATTGGAGAGGCATCTTTTTCAAGTTGTCAGAAAGATGACCCATGATATGGAGGTGGTCCTGAGTGAAAGAAGCCATCACCACGGACCTCTGGAATATTCTACTCCAGTGCTCTGGGAGAGGACTGAACCAACTGTGGATTTATTAAGGGATCTTGCTTGCAAATATTGGATACCTAAATCCAGTGGCTGAATCCAAAAGGGGAAGGTGGAAGCAGATACGACTTGAGAATGATCTCGATCCAGGGGACCATGCTGAGGCCAGAACCTACTTCTAAGTCTTTAGAGTTTGTGTTTTGTTTTTTACTTTATCTGTGATGCCCTTTCTTCCCATCGTTGTCTCTATAGTTCAAAACACAGGCAGTCCACAATCTCTAATGGGAGGTTAGAGATTCATAGGCCAGCAGGCACACTGACCTCTTTTGGATCCTGCAGTAAAAATTCCCAGGGAGGTGTCTTTAGCTCTGGTTTGATCTGGTCAGCCAACTGGTGTGCATATGCGCATGCATGCGTGCCTTTGGGTGTGATAATAACCGAGAGATGTGTTGCTGGCACGGTGGGCAGGAGCGAAGGGTTATACATCTCTACAAGGAAGCATTGCAAAGAGAGTCCCAGAGGCGGAAAACAGCTTCTCATCCGCCAAACGGCCAGTTGACAGAGCTGAGTGAAACGGGACTGTAGCTGGCTAAATCCATGTGTATCCTAATACATTACCCCTTTCCAACAGAGAGCAGTGCTTTTGTTAATTGATACAATTTCTTATTTCAAGGAAAAAAAAAAAAACAAATCGAATCAGGAAATTCGTCATGTCTTCTCGAAGAGGCAAACGGAAGCACAAACAACCAAAACCAAAACTACTATTTTTCCCTAGCGACCTGGGGTGGCGTCAAATAACTGCTCCGGAATAGTGAAGTCTGCGTGGGGAACAGGGAGAGGAGACGGCAGAGGGTTTGACAATGTACACCTTACCGAGGTTTAGCTGACTCGCAGCCGGGCTCTGAATTTACGAACAAGCGAGTCCTTCGTCCCACTCTTCAGCCGCCGCCGACCCAGACTGCAGGGGCAAGAGTCGGGCAACTGACCGAGCCCCAACGGCGAGCGACAAGTGAAAGACGCCGGCGTGACATTTCCGTGAGGTTCTAGGCCATCTTCTGAGCCCCTCGGGGGCGGCGCTGAAGTTTGCGTGGTCCTTCCAGGAAGGGCGAGGGACGTCTTGGGGGAGCAGTCACGTCGCTCAGATGGACGATCTCACGGAAGCAAGCGGTCCCGCACCCAGCGCTCGGCTCTGCTGGCTGCGCTTCCCCGAGGATCCCGCGAAGGACCCGTGAGGATCTCCGAGATGCCCCGCACGGCCAGCGCTCCGTTCAACAACTCAACCACGCAGTCTTCGGGTCCGCCCGGGGTAGGAACGCCACGCCCCTGACATTCCCACTGCCCGCCCCCGCGTGACGCCAGGACCAATCCCGTCCCTGCGCTCCCAGCCAAGGGCCACCTCTGTCATCTCGCGAGAGTTTTGTTTTCCTCCAACCTGTCTCGGACCTGCGCGCGACGTCGGGCGCTTTGGCCCCAGCGGTTTGATGATTTTCTGTCAGTCTTAAGGTTCCAAACAAGCCGGGTCTTTTCCCTCCGGCCATTGAGATCTCGCGAGATTTACCGGGCTGCCCCAACCGCGCCTGCGCAGACCTCTTCAAAGCCGAAGGTCGCTCTTGGAGGAAGTGGCCTCTTCGCGTCCCGTGACCGGAGCACCGTTACTACTTTCTCGAAGCTCCTCTCGGCCGCTTGCCGGGACACTCCGCCGCCAAGATGCCTCGGATTATGATCAAAGGAGGCGTCTGGAGGAATACCGAGGTAAGGCAGCTTTTCCCGCCGTCCGCTGCCTTCAGCCGGGTCCGGTGGCTTGTGCGCACGCGCGGGGAGGTCCGGGACGCCGTAGCTGTCCCGCGGGGTCTCCGTGGGGCACCGCAACTGTGCGGGCCCCCGGGGATCCTTGCCCTGCGTGGGTGCGGCCGCGCCTCACCTGAGCACCTCGGGGGGGGGGGAGTGAGGTCGCGACTTGTCGCCCCGCGCTCGCCGCCTGGCATCTGCTAGGCCCTTGGACACTTATTTGTTCAGTTAGGGACGCGCCCCCTCACTCTCCCCTGGGACCCCGTGGCTGCCTAGACTGGACCTTTGCGGAAGCATAGTTTTTCTCTAGCTCCTTTTTCTTTCTTGGCACTTACCCAGTGCTTCGCTCTGATAGAAGTCGCTTTGGTTACAACTTTTGTTTCTCATTGACTTCCTTACAGTGGGGCAGGTGGCGCGTTTTCGCCTGCACCTCTCTGCTTCTCTGATACAGGGGCGTATCTGTCCGCTCTGCAGATGCCAAGGTCTTGTCTCTTACCTTGTACCGCCCTTGCCGGGATAGGAGCCAGTTAGGACAAACTATGTATTTGCTTCCAGAAATGTAGTAGATCATGCCACGGGTGAGCGGAACGGGAGAAGAAAGGAAGTAAAATAGAAATTATGTTTTCCTGCATTTGATCAAATGCACTGAATGTATGAATACCCTATGTCTGTGCCTTATTGAGATATCTTTCTCTTGCTTGCCATCTTTCTGACCATCCTCCAGACTTAGCTCAGAACACTTCTTTTGAGTCTTTGTCCTGTTAAGAGTTAGATGTCCCTGGGCACACACACACCTTTAATCCCAGCACTTGGGAGGAAGGGGCAGGCAAATCTTTGTGAGTTCGAGGCCAGCCTGGTCTACAAGAGCTAGTTCCAGGCACCCATTTTCATTTGCTACAGCTTATTTTGTTTTTGCAAGCACTTCAGTGGAGTTTAGCTTCTCTAAGTCTCAGTTTACTCAATTTTTTTTTCTTCAAGACAGGGTTTCTCTGTGTTAACAGCCCTCGCTGTCCTGGAGCTAGCTCTTGTAGACCAGGCTGGCCTCAAACTCACAGAGATCCGCCTGCCTCTGCCTCCCAAGGGCTGGGATTAAAGGCGTGTGCCACCACCACCTGGCCCCAGTTTACTCATTTTTTTAAAAAATAAGTCAAATAACACTGCTTACCTCTTGCAGTGAGTTAGTAGTTTGAAATTGAGACCACTGCCTGGCCCATTAGTAGACTTTAAGTAAAAACGGTTGTTGTTTACTCATCAGACAGCACTGCAAGAGGACCAGGCTTTGTATTGAAGAATTGGTATGAAGAAGGTTGCTTGGTGATGTTTGGGAATCAGTCTTGTGGGATAGGTTTACGTTGTGGGATAGGTCAGTCCTGTGTTTACGTTGGTTGAAGTATAGAAAAACTTCATTAAAGTCACAAATGAAGGCACTGAGAAGGGACCTGCTTGCATTGAGTCTATTTAAATTAAAGAAGAGATGACTTCTGAGGCAGAAGCAGAATCACAAAGTCAAGTAGCAGCAGGATTCCACTGTGTTGGTCAAAACCTTGCAGGTGTGTGTGTTTTGGAGATAAGGTCTCATGGAGCCCAGAGTGGCTTTGAACTTGGTATGTAGATGAGGAGAACCCCTTTAACTTCTGATCCTCCTGCCTCTACCTCCAGTGCTACGATTACAAGTGTGTACCATGCATAGTCTCTTGGGACTCAAACCCAGGACTTCATGCATACCAACTAGCAATGAAAGATGGAGTGGAGAGGCTCAAGGACAAGGCTTGCAGTTCAATTTCCTTGTGGAAAAACCCGACACTAAAGTGCTCAGTTGCATTCATTATGACTGTGAGCTCTGGTGTCTGAGTTCGCCTGGCAGGTTGACCTGGTTTGGGATGTGTTTTGGGTACCCTGGTGAAAGAGCATTTGGAGATTGGAGCACACAGGGAGAACTGACTGAGATAGAGGGAGCCGTGCATTCCTGGGCTGTTGTGGTAAGTAGGGTGCTGGAAAGGAATGTCATGTTGAATTACAGTCTAGGTTGCTTCTTGAGGCCTGGATAGGACATCTTTGGCTCTCTTTCCCAGAGTACTCAAAACCTGGTTCAAAGTAGATATTCAGAAAACTTTTTTCTTTTTTTTTTGAGTAAATATATATATATATGCGAACTTTACCTTTGTGAAGAGAATGACAGGTGCACACTGAGATAATCTCCGTGAGTCTGTCATAAAGTAGTGTTTTCAGCACTGACTTTCTACTTTCAGTTTATTGAGAGGGTAAGTAAAATGTCCTTCAAAGGATTTTTTTTTCTTCTTAAAAAACAAAGATTGTTGGGGACCAACAATCTCAACAAAAATACATTTTGCCAGGGTAGAGGTGTGGGGATTTAGAAATATAGTAAAGAATATAAAGATGCAAATGAAGATCATAAAATGGAGAATCATATAGGATAGTATCGGGAAGGAATTCCAGTGAGTACTGGAATTTGCCCGTGTTTAATTTCCAATTGCTTTAAATACCCTGACCCTAAAAGATTACCTTTTAGTTCAGGTGGAAATAGGCTCATATTTTCAGGCCTCCACAAAAGATTATTTTTATTTTTTTAAAAAAAGTGTGTGTCAGGGCTGGAGAGATGGCTCAGTGGTTAAGAGCATTGCCTGCTCTTCCAAAGGTCCTGAGTTCAATTCCCAGCAACCACATGGTGGCTCACAACCATCTGTAATGAGGTCTGGCGCCCTCTTCTGGCCTGCAGGCATACAAGCAGACAGAATACTGTATATTAAATAAATAAATATAAAAAAAAAAGTGTGTGTCGGGCTGGAGAGATGGCTCAGTGGTTAAGAGCACTGGCTGCTCTTCCAGAGGTCCTGAGTTCAATTCCCAGCAACCACATGGTGGCTCACAGCCATCTATAATGAGATCTGGTGCCCACTTCTGGCCTGCAGGCACACATGGAAGGAATGTTGTATACATAATAAGTAAATAAATCTTTTAAAAAAGAAGTGTGTGTCTGTGTATGGGCATGTTCACATGAGTACAGTTGCCTTCAGGAGCTCAAGGCTTTGGGTCCTCAGAGCTGGAGCTGGTAAGCTGCCTGACGTCAGGTCTCCTGCAAAGAAGTGCATGCTCTTAACCACTGAGCTAGCTCTCCAGTCACCTCCTTCTGATTCTTTTATGCTATTTATCATTAACTGTTAATGAAGTTTTCACACCCCCTTTTTCTAAATGATTGTGTGTATCTTTATAGGAAATCTGTAGGAGTTAATTTAAATTTTGTCTTTTCTCATTTGGAGGCTTGTGACTGAATGTACTCTCTTTGGCAACTCTTTTAGGATGAAATTTTGAAAGCAGCGGTAATGAAATATGGGAAAAACCAGTGGTCTAGGATTGCCTCGTTGCTGCATAGGAAATCAGCAAAACAGTGCAAAGCCAGATGGTATGTACCAGCCAGTAAGTGGAACACAACAGGATCCTGAGTGTGAGATGAAAGGTCTCTTTGAAACATCCCTGCGGAGAGCAAGGACTGTGATAGAGAGGAAAGTATGGAGAGAGATGGGCTTCCTATGTGGTCTTAAACAAACCATTTTCTTTCTCCCTTTTACCTTGTCTGTTTTCTCACAGTTTAGCATAGTAATACTTAGTACTAACTGATGGGTTGTGAAGCCCTGTCTAAGTGAGTTTGTGTATTTATTTGAGAATGCCTTGTGAGACAAAATACAAAATCTTATAAAAGAGATAGCTGGACCTCAGCTCAGTGAATGAGTTGTGTTCTGAAAGTTTATAAATTGGATGTCTTAATACTTGCTTTCCCAAAGAAATAATAATACTAAACAATGCTTGATTTTCTTGGTCAGGTCGTGATTGGTTCTCTTGTAATAGGGTTGCAATAATGCATACTTGCTGCACTAAATGCAACAGATGCCAGCATTCCACTTGTGGTGTCACCTTATTAAGTCACAGAGTAGTGGACACCGGTGTGTGTTCTGGGCTTGAATGAATAGGCCCCAGCTGCAGCCTGCGTTCTTTGGGTTGTATGAAGTGACCCCATTTCTCAGGCTTCTGGATGATGGGAAGGGTCAGGTGCAGAGCAGAAGGAAAGTGGTTCTCAGGTTGCAGTAGTTTGATTCCCTTTTCCCAGTGACTTTAAGCTCCATTACAGCTCCAGCCCCAGTGGTGGAGAGGACTCTCATCCAGCCAACCACGTGATAGACAAGGCAGATGGAGGGACAGTAGAAGACGGAGGATGTAGTAGTTTTACTGTAAATTTAAAAGTACAGCAGATGAAAGCATACAGTGCTGAAACATTGAGTGTTTTAAGCCAGACGCTTAGAAAGGGAGTCAGGGTTTTGTGAGACTCAGACATAGAAAGTACAGTGAGGTTGTAATATAGAAAATACAAAGTGCTGCTTGTTTCTAGATAATTTCAGAACTTCCAGAAGAGAGCAAATGCAGGTGTGGCGGTGGAAGCCATTAATCCTCATGTGGGAGGCAGAGGCAGGCAGATCTTGAGTTCAACACTAGCCTGATCTACAGAGTTGAGTTTCAGGACAGCTGGGGCTACACAGAGAAATTGTGTCTACCCCTCCTCCCCCTAAAAAAAACCCAAAAAACAAACGGGAGAAAGTTAAGAACAAATAAAAAGAAGTACTATTTGGAAAAGAAGATGTATGATTGCATTTCAATCAAATTAGATTTTTAAGTATTACTAGTTTTACATACGTAAAATACACTGTAATGTGAAGAGGGGAGGATGAATAAGCTTAACTCTACAGTGAATATTCTCTTGTCAGAAAGACTAGTGTTAGTAACTGAAGGATGAGAGCATGTGATTTTAACAGTCAGTACATCTTAAGTCTGGGTAACTGACTAATTTAGTTTGAAATGTTGTCTCTAATAGGTATGAATGGCTGGACCCAAGTATTAAAAAAACTGAATGGTCTAGAGAAGAGGAGGAAAAACTCCTGCACTTGGCCAAGCTGATGCCAACGCAGTGGCGGACCATCGCGCCCATTATTGGAAGAACAGCAGCCCAGTGCTTGGAACACTATGAGTTCCTCCTGTAAGTGGACCTCTTAGAGCATCTTGAAGAATATGGACATGTGTTGAACAAACTTAACAGCTTGATTATGACTGTGATTAAAGCCAGAGAAACTAAAGACATTGAATTCTGTGTTCCAAATGTCACATGGTTGAAGATAGTATGTCTTCTGTTTCCCCTTTAAAAAGATAATTTACAAAGTATTCAAGCCTTCTCATCTTAGAAAAGTGAGAGAATGAGTGAGGTCATAAGGGTCACCTGGCACCAACTCTACTGAGGATTTATTAGGATGTTTTTGTTCTGTTCCAGTAATGTCTTTTTGTCTGAATGTTCTGCATTTGTAAGGACTGCTTGTTTTCATCATGAATTTCACTGAAATTAGAGAATTTTAATGCTACTTTATTCATGTGAAGCATCAGTAAAGATGCTGCTTTTCATAAAGCTCATCTATTGGTTCTTTTAGCAAAGAAAGAGTACCAGAGCTAGGTACCTTGATAATTCTCATACCAAATGGTGTGATATGGTGATTAACTCATTTGGTCTGTGTCCTCCCCCTCTGCCCAGGGACAAAACTGCCCAAAGGGACAATGAAGAAGAAACAATAGATGACCCCCGGAAACTAAAACCTGGAGAGATCGATCCAAATCCAGAAACAAAACCAGCTCGGCCCGATCCGATTGACATGGATGAGGGTAAGTGGATGCTTGGAAGCACTTTAACTGTAGATGACTCCGGCATACCTTACTCTTTGTAGTTCCTGCTTGAACTCCTGACTTTTTAGATGCCAGTTTTATCAGAGGTTATTATTCTAATGTCTCCCTATTTATGTCTGACCTCCCCTTTTTCTAAAATTACAGAGTAACTGTGGGTTTTTGGCTGATACTACTTTCCATTTCTTTTGATGAATTGAGTTGTGTAGTAGGCAGATGTCCCAGAGATGAGTGGTGAGTTTTCAGGATCCTGTTTCTCATTCTCTTTCTAGAGAGAGACAGCAAACTAGTGTATTGGATCAAAGTGTTTCTTTGACTTTAGGCTGATTTCTTCTCCACTTAAGGGCTGCACTGCAAGACACTGCTGGAAGCACACTGCAGTTCTGTGAGGTAGTGCATCAGGAGTAGAGGGTCTGCCTCTGCTGTTTACTATATGTTTGACCTCAGCCAGTCACACAGCCTCTCTGAGCTTGATTCACCCCGTTGTGGGTGGAGAGTAGTTATCTACTTCACCTTTCTGCAGGCATACATACAGTAGTTTTTCAGATTTAAAAGTCTGAATGCAGAAGTTCCCAAGGGTAACTAGTTAGTGACTAGCTGTAGACATCCTTGTGACTTAGGAAACCTTAAAGCTGTAGGCAGCAGGCTCTCCCGTGTTCTTAAATACCCCTGACTCCAAAAGGACAAAAAACTTCAGTAACACGATGCTAGGAAATGAACATGCCAATTGAAGGTCTCAGGCTACATCCACAGTTAATCTTGAGAGAACAGAACTCTGATCTAAATCTAGGTGGGACCTTTGAGATAGAAACACAATACCCTTGAAGGAACTAGAGGTAAGTTCTGACTCTTTGACCTTTGGTCTAGGTGGAAATAGGCTCACATTTTCAGGCTCCACAGTCATGTTGCATGGATGGCTGTCAGAGCCCCATGAGTAGTTATTGTAGGGTTTCTCTATTTGTTATGTGCAGTTTGCTGATGATAAGGATGTTATAGTAGAGCTTCCAGTGAGTGTGAATACCTGCTGCATGCTCGATAGCTTCATTTTCCTTAGCTCTTCTCAGTATCTCTGAAGTAGGATGCCTTTTTCTTTTTTTAAAGGGAAACATTCACAGAGTAAATATGCAACCAGGCTTACATAGCTAGCAAGTTAGTGATGGGATGATTTGTAACCTGACTTTCTCTGATTTCACAAGTTTTCTTTATCTTGTACCAGTGGTGAAGACATTCATGTTCTTGTCTGTCGTTGTAAGCACTCAGGTGTGCTTGACTGCTGATGTTGGAGAGGAATTTACGTTTCCTTGTCTTTACTTTTACAGATGAACTTGAGATGCTTTCCGAGGCTCGAGCCCGCCTAGCTAATACTCAAGGAAAGAAGGCTAAGAGGAAAGCAAGAGAGAAGCAGCTGGAAGAAGCAAGGCATGTTTTTTCATCCCATGTCCAAGAATTAGTTGTGCGTTCTCAGGAAAACTTCATGGTTGTCGGCTCTGGTGGTGACTCTGAACTGGCCAATTCCTATTTTGCTATTACTCTTCGGTTTATTTATTGTTCTGGAACAAACAAAAACAACTTTTGTATATTCTCCCTAAGCATTTCAGAGTAGTTATAGGAAAAATACACTTTAAAAAAAAAACTTTACAAAGCATGGCATTTGACCTAGCGTACTATGTTTCATCTAGTGTAGCATTTTGGCATTAGGTGACTTTTACATGACTGTCAGTTGCCAGTTCCTCACCCTCCTTGATAAGTGTTGCGCAGGTACTGGGTGTGAGGCAGGAATCCCAGCTGAGCAGAGTGGGAGTAAATGAGCCTAGAGCCAAATTCTAGGCTCTTAGAAATTTTCATTTAAAAAGTGTGTGAACTACATTAGGCTTTGTCTTTTATTCAGGCTTTTCCCTACCTTTCCCTTGCTTCCTTCTGGTTAAATTCATAATTAATATCATTCTGTTGCCCAGAAACCAAGATAAATTTGGTTACCGATAACGTTATCATGTGCAGCTTGTTAGCTTGTGGGATTTGGTTATTGGACTATTTCCTCACCCCGCAGTCTACGCAGGGCCTTTTTTGGCTCCTGGGCTGTCTAGAAATTACTTCTTGACTTGGTGGGTAGTAAGAACTGTGTTCATATTTACAGTGTCTGAAGCTTGGGATGGCAGATGCTTTTTGGCATAGCTGACCATTTCTTAACTGTAATCGGATTGACTGTAATCCGGAGTGTGACTCACAGAGAATGAACAGAAACTAAGAGGAGGCGCTCTATTTCCAGCTACCTCCCTGTTTTGTATACTGTTGAGGGTTAAGTAATGTAAGATTGGAAATCTACTTTTCCATTTTTGTTTAAGGCTATTTGGGAACCCAGTTTTTTGAAAGCCTTTTTCTCATGTGAATTGGCAATGAATGCAGTAAGTGTATCTGTGAAAGGCTTTTAAGTTTGGTTAGGATTGGTTGATTGAAGTACATCTATGCAGATTTTAATTTCTGGTAGCATCTGTGTGTTTATGTAAACTGTGCACTGCATATGTCCTGCAACAGGTAGGACTGACCTGTGTGTGAAGTATGGTACAAGAGTACTCCAGATGATGCTAAATTGCTTATCTGTTTCTTACAGCTTAAAACCACTTTCACGAGTATGCTTTTCTTTCTACTTCTGTTATCTTTTCATCTTAGGATGTGGTTGATGCAATAGCATATGCTCTTGTTAGATTCACTTAGCATGATGTTGGGAATATTCTCTAATGTGTTTAGTTTTTGTTTCTGTCATTTAAAGAATGCAATTTACTTTTTGGAATACATCCTTCAAGACTTCATTGTAGATGTCTGTAAACCCATTAACATGTATACTTAATTGGATCATTCCTTAGACACATCTTATATATAGTCATTTGTTAATCTTACTGGGGTTCCCCTGTAACTGTCTGATTTCTTCACAAGTCTCATATTTTTCTTAAAAATTGATGTTTTATATATGGCAACTTTATAATAATATTGTGGGTATTGTACCCTTTCCCCATCCAGTTTATTGTTGTTTGTTTTGAGACCAGCTTCATTACTTTAGTGAAACCTGTTCTTTTGCTGACCTCGAGAGATGAGCAAGCTCTGCTGTTGCTGTTCATGCTGCGGAAGGGGAGTCTTGGAACCCACAGTCACTGGGAAGGCTTCTTGTAGATACCTTTTCCTGATGGCATCCAGCTGTCTGCTGTAGTGTTTCAGCAGTGTTGTGAGGTTATGAACTGTACTGATAATGGATCTGATCTAGTTTGGGGGTCCTTTGAAGAGGTAGTTCTGAGATCAGCCTTTGAGATTTCTTCTGACTTCAGGAGAGATCTGTCCTCCCTTTCAGTCTCTATCAAGCAGGGGCCCACAGTCTACATGGAATCTGTTCCCTTTCCCGGTTGCTATTTGCCATAGCTTCCTCTGCTTTTGAAAGATTCTCCTTTAACTGGAGTTCATGTTGTAGATAAAGTCAGTGCTTTTAGTATTGCTTCTTCTCCAGGGCTCTGACTGTGTACACTTCTGGTTGACATTCTTGCTTAAGGAGCTGAATGTGCTGGGGAGCAGGGATAGTAGGCAGTTCTTGACACTCTCCTAGGGTGGAATCTTCATTCACGAAGCTGGAGCAGAAAGAGCTCTCAGGGCTGTATTCCCAGCTAGTGTGCCCAGGGAAGAAATCTTGTTTGAGTGGAAGAAACCTCTGCAGCTGGGTGTCTGGTGGCAGGGTGAGAAATGCTGACGTCCATCCTGTTCTGGCTCTTCTGGACTGACAACCTATGGCTGCTAGCTGTCAGGGAGAGAGCCATGCTATTGGCTGTACCTCTGTGGAGTTTTCTCTTCTAGGAGCTGATGGGTAGAAGGGAGATGATCTCAGCTGCTTGTCTCCAAGTTTCGGTTAGATTTTCTTGAATGTTTATATATTTGCCATGACCTTTTTTTCCTCAGGAGTGTTTATTGAGTTCCTTGTGCTTTTAACATTGGTGGTCACTCCTGTGTATATGCTGCTTTGTGAATGTGTTTTCTCACCAACTCTCTAAAATTATAGCACCATTGGGAAATACAAAGGAAAACTGAATCAAATGGAATTTTACCCTCCATTGACTGCCACTGTTCATATTTCTGTCCTTAACTTCTTCACAGTGGCTGATGGAAATGCACGTAACTTTTTGCATGCTTCTCTATCTGTCCATTTAACTTGGCTTTGCTGTAGACCTCTTTGTGTAAGAGTGAATTTTTGTGTGAAATGCTTTCTCAAGATTATACAGAAGTTACGTACTCCAGAAATTATGTAAACTTGCCTTACATCTTTTGTAAATTTAATTAATTCTTATTGTGAATTAGATTGTGGCCAGTGTCAGCAAAACAGTCTCTGATTAAGTCCTTGCTTGTGTTGATTTATTCTTGATTGAAGTCAGAGAAGTGACTTAAAAAATATGAAAAATGTTATGTTTTTAATGTATGTATGTATTTTTTTTTCTTTCTCTTTTTTTGAGACAGGATTTCTCTGTGTAACAGCTCTAGCTGCCCTGGAACTAGCTCTATAAACCAGGCTGGCCTTGAACTCACAGAGATCTGCTTGCCTCTGCCTCCTGACTGCTGGGATTAAAGGTGTATACCACTACCTGCTTAATGTATCTTTCTTACTTCTGTTTTTTGCTTTTTTTTTTTTTTTAACTTCAAAATAATGTCTCTTTGTGTATCCATTGCTGTCCTAGAACTTGCTATGTTGACCAAGGTGTCTTCAAACTCAGAAATTTGCCTGGCTCTACCTCCTGAGTGCTGACATTAAAGGTGTGCACTACTACCTACTGGCTCTAAATTTGTTTCGAAAAAAACCATTTGATTTTCTCATTGCCTTTGCTGGAGACTGTTTTCTCCCTGTGACACCTCCCTCCTTTTTTGAGAGGGACTCATTGTCATTTCAGAGGACCACAGTTCTGTTCCCAGCTCACAATCACTTGTTCTAACACCCTTTTTTTGCCTCCTTGGGCACTGTGTGCACCTATAGATATACATACACACATATAAATAAACATAATAAGCCAGGTGGTGGTGACACACAACTTTAATCCCAGCACTTGGGAGGCAGAGGCAGGTGGATCTCTGTGAGTTTGAGGCCAACCTGGTTTACAAGAGCTAGTTTCAGGACAGGCTCCATAGCTACAGAGAAACCCTCTCTTGGAAAAAAAAATATTTAAAAGCTTACATAAACTTTAAAAATAGTATTTTATTAATTCTTTGAGAATTTCATACACTGTATTTTGATTTTATTCACCTTCAATTCCTCCCAGGTCCACCTTGTACATAAACTATTTTAATCAATTTTGATTAGTAGTATTTTTTGTTTTATGAATTTTTTGTGATGCAGTTACAAAATTTAAATCTCAGCATTTGCTACTTGCTGTAATTATATTCTTATTCAAAGAGAGAGAAGGTGCACATTCACTCACAGTTTCTCTGCTTTCCCTTTCTGCGTTGTTGTGTTTTTAAATCAGAGCTGGAGTTTAGCAAATAGTGTGAGCTAATGGCTTGAGTAAATCCTTCTTTTTCAAATAACAGATGGCTTTCTTAGTACTGTTGGATTAACCCATCCCTGCCTGGCAGGGTTGATTTTCAAAGTGATTCTGCATTTTTTTCTCCAGGCGCCTTGCTGCCCTCCAGAAAAGACGAGAGCTTCGAGCAGCTGGCATAGAAATTCAGAAGAAAAGAAAAAAGAAGAGAGGAGTTGATTATAATGCTGAAATTCCTTTAGAAAAAAAGCCTGCTCTTGGTTTTTATGATACTTCTGAGGAGAATTACCAGGCCCTTGATGCAGATTTCAGAAAATTACGGCAGCAGGATCTCGATGGGGAACTAAGATCGTGAGTCCCTTTGAGTTTGGAAATAGGAGCAGTGGGGCTTTGGGAAGGCCTTTACTTCATCAGCTGGGTTTTTAAGCATGAGAGTGATGGGGCCTCCTGATGCTCTTGCTTCTTTAATGGATTTACCTTTGTGAGAAAGTCAGTGAACCTAGGCCCTCATGATTTTAGTATACAATGTGATATGCAGTTATTTAACAAAAACATTTTATCTGTTGTATTTGTGTATGTGTCCTGTATGTATATATATGGCATGTATGTCATGGCATTCATGGAGGTCAGAAGACAACGGTAGTTTCTCTCCTACTATGTGGACCATGGGGTTGTCAGGTTTGGGAGGCAAGTAACTTTACCTCTGCTAAACCATCTCACTTACCTGATGTATGTTTCTTGAATTAGTCCTTGTTTTTTAGTAGATTGTTTACTCCCTGAAGACATATTTTTTTTTGAGTCTGCATGGGTATTTTGCCTGTATGTATGTGTACCTCTTATGTGCCTGGTGCTCATGGAGGCCAGAAGAGGACATTGAATCCCCTGGAACTGGAGTTACAAATGGTTATGAACCACTAAATGGGTGCTGGAAATTAAACTAGGGTCCTCTGGAAGAGCAGCCAATGCTCTTAACCACTGAACCATCTCTCCAGCCTGATTACCATTACTAATGACATCTTTTTTTTTTTTTTAAGATTTATTTATTTATTTATTATGTATACAACATTCTGCCTCAATTTATGCCCATACGCCAGAGGAGGGCACTAGATCTCAGTACAGATGGTTGTGAGCCACCATGTGGTTGCTGGGAATTGAACTCAGGACCTTTGAAAGAGCAGCCAGTGCTCTTAACCTCTGAGCCATATCTCTAGCCCCCTTTTTTTTCTTACAAAAGTTTGCTTCATTCTTAAATCTTTTTTATGTACTTAATTTGTTTATGTTTTTGTCTCTCTTTGACCATTTTAGAGATATTTGGGTCTTTCTGTGAGTCTTAAAACTATTGGCATGTTGTAGGGTGGGTTTTGTGATCGTCAGAGGGTTTTTATTTGCTACTCAGATCACTTTCGTTTCTGTTGATAGGAATTTTACTTAGCTATACCAATATAAATCAGAATATGCATTATATAGTATATAATAGCATATAATATGAATTATACTTTATAATATGTATACTCTGACCACTATAAGATGGAGTTTTCTTGAGTGTTTAGGGCCTTTGTTTATATGGGCTCTTCAAATAGATCAAAAAGAAGGAAACTGGTCATTTGGAAGGAGTAGACTTGACTGGGGTAGGGAAGAAAACAGGTAGAACTTTAAAATACTGCCTGAGGCAGGTTTAGGCTTTCAACAACCTTTGGGTGGCATTTATCATTATGAACATACTCTTAATAGTTTTTTCTTTAGTTGGGTAGCAAGATGGTGCAGTAGGTAAAGGGACCTACTGTCAGACCTAATGACCTGAGTTAGCTGTATGGGACTAACGTGGTGGAAGGAGAGAGCCAGTGTCTGCCATTTGTCCTCGGAATTCCACATATGTGTTACTGCACATGAGTGCGTTCCCAACCTCCAAATAAATAGATAAATTAATAGATAAAATGTTAAAAAATTTTGTATGAACTTTTAAAATCAAAATAACTTAATAACTGGCGATTCAAATATTTGTGATGTGTTTTATTTCTGTCTCCTTTATCTTTTTCTTCATCATTTTTTCATCTTCATACATTCACATGTATTTCTATGTGAATATAAACATAGTAGAGTTGTACTTTTATTTTTATTTTGGTTTTTCAAGACAGGGTTTCTCTCTGAAACAGTCCTGACTGTTCTAGAACTCGCTCTGTAGAGCAGGCTGGCCTTGAACTCACAGAGATCTGCCTGCCTTTGCCTCCCAAGTGCTGGGATTAAAGGTGTTCTGTAGAGGCATTTCATTTGTATTTTAATAAATAAAGTTTGCATGAAGGTCAGAGTAAAACAGCCACACTGGCCAGCCCATCAGACCAGGCAGCAATGCTACCTTTAATCCTGGTAGCAGTGCTAGCTTGCCATAGAAACCAGGCAGTAGGGGTGCACACCCTTCATCCCAGAATTAGAGAGGAATAAAAGACAGGAGACACCTCTTAGTCTCAGTTTCATTCTGAGATTCCTGGAGGCAGGATCGCCTTTCGGACTGAGGTAGAGGTAAGAGCCAGTGGCTGTTTTGCTTTTCTGACCTTCAGGTTGAAACCCAATTTCTATCTCTGGGGTTTTATTTAATGTGTTATAGCATGTACCCTCACTGCCTGGTGAGTTGTTGTATTTTTGACATAATGTTTTACTTATCTTTCTAGTTTTAGGCTTTAAATTTTAGTACTTAAGTTAGTAACCTTTGTTTTGTTAATAATTCTGTTAAGTTTGTATTCTCAGATATTCTAAATCAGGACAGCCTAACATTGTTTTTGTATTTAAAAATTATTTTTTTAGAAATGAAATTGTTTAAAGTCTTGATATTTATGTAGCTTTGGATATTGTTGCCTATGTGTAACTCAAAATCTTTTTTTCTGTCTGTCTATGATGAAGTGAAAAAGAAGGAAGAGATAGAAAAAAAGACAAACAGCATTTAAAAAGAAAAAAAGAATCTGATTTGCCATCAGCTATTCTTCAAACTAGTGGTGTCTCTGAATTTACTAAAAAGAGAAGCAAGTTGGTGCTACCTGCCCCTCAGGTAACTGGATAAGACTGTGGTTGTGTAACTTTACATGTGTATGTCATATTGAGCAAATATTAATTTCCAGTAGCATTTTCTTCTCATTGATAGTTTTGTACAAGTACTATGTTATTGGTGCAAGCAGTCTTTTATTTTTTTATTTTTTTGGATTTTAGAGACAGGGTTTCTCCGTAGCTTTTGGTTCCTGTCCTGGAACTAGCTCTTGTAGACCAGGCTGGCCTCGAACTCACAGAGATCTGCCTGCCTCTGCCTCCCGAGTGCTGGGATAAAAGGCATGTGTCACCACCGCCCGGCTGCAAGCAGTCTTTTAATATATTAGTATAAAACATTTTAAGTATGGTGAGAACATACAATACAAAGATTAGCATGACTCCTGTGCAATGGTGGCATACAAATTTATGATCCATTCCATATTCAAAAAAGAAAACATGAAGCCGGGTGGGTAGGCTGTAGATCTGGGAGGAACTCGGGGTGTTAAATATGTTGAGAAAACATTGTGTGGAATTTTGAAAGAGTTAATGAAAATATTAAAACACTTAAGTACAGAAATATAACTATTGTGGCCAGTTGTTTATAATGTGAAACTTTTACCCCATAGTAAAAGAGGAGCTTAAATTTTTTTTTTTCTTTTTCTGAGACAGGGTTTCGCTGTAGCTTTGGAGCCTGTCCTGGAACTAGCTCTGTAGACCAGGCTGGCCTCCCCGAGTGCTGGGATTAAAGGCATGTGCCACCACCGCCCAGCTATTTTAGAAATTTTAAAACGAGGCAAAGTTAAGTGATACAGTGAAGTCTGCCCTTGGCCCAGCTCCAGCAAATCATCCTTCTGAAACATGGTGCTTTGTTCTCTGTGGAAGAGTTTACCAGGCTGCTTGTGTCATTTAGATTTCAGATGCAGAACTCCAGGAAGTTGTCAAGGTAGGTCAGGCCAGTGAAGTTGCTCGGCAGACTGCAGAGGAGTCTGGAATCACAAACTCTGCTTCCAGCACTCTCCTGTCTGAGTACAATGTCACCAACAACAGCATCGCTCTGAGAACACCACGGACACCGGCCTCCCAAGACAGAATTCTGCAGGTATGCTGGCATATCGTATAGTGAGCCTTTCGTGTTGTTTATCTTTTAAAAGTGTCACTGTGGAGGACAGACCATGGTTTGGTTGTATATGGGTAAGGCCCATTTGAACCAGTCTTGATCCCGGAACACTTCTATAGCACAGAAGCTGAACTAGCAGGCCTGCTCAGTGATGACAGTTTATTCACAGCATTTTGGAGCTGGCCTGACCCTCTTTCTTCATTTTGTCCTTGTCAAGAAGGTGCAGGCCTTACAGTGTCATGCTTATAAATTTTGTGTGGATAGATGTTTTGTCTGCATGTGCATATGTGCACCGTTTATGTGTGATCCCTGCATAGGTCAGAAGAGGGCGGTGGATCCTTGGAACTTGAGTTGCAGACAGTTATGAGTTATGGGTGCTGGGAATTGAACCTGGGTCTTCTTCAAGAGCAGCCAGTGCTCTTGTTCTGTGAGCCATCTCTTCAGCTCTCCTCTCCAGTTGTTGACTCTTGGTGGCCACTGTATCTGAAACTTTGAGGAGCTGCTGCTTTTGGTCCCCCAGGGCTGCTCAGAACACTGGACATGGAGCAGAGCAGTGTAAGGATCTGTGTGTGTCAGCACCTCCCACAAATGGCAGCTGCTCCCTCCTAGTGCATTCTTACCTTCATTTTGCCTTTGATGAACTATAGGGGAGGGAGCTTGTGGGAAGATTTCAGTATGCAGAATATACAGATTGTCCTGCTTCTCCATCCTAGGTTGGGGTTATGGACAGGTGGCGTCCACACCTGGTGACAATAGCTTATCTTGACATGTAAACTGTATTCAGAACTCCTGATGTGATGTGTTAGGTTGACAAAGGAATGAAAGTGCTGAAATCCATTATGGAAGAGTATTCACTTTCTTGGTTTTCATTGATAGAATGTGTACAAATTCTGTCTGTGTCAAGGTTTGTGTAATAGGACCAGAGGGAAGGCTCTGCTAGCCTTTCTGAACTATTTTGCACTCTTTTTTTTTTCTTCAGGAAGCTCAGAACCTCATGGCCTTGACCAATGTGGACACTCCATTGAAAGGTGGGCTTAATACCCCACTGCATGAGAGTGACTTCTCTGGTGTGACCCCACAGCGGCAGGTTGTGCAGACTCCAAACACGGTTCTGTCTACCCCTTTCAGGTATTGTGAATATAGCATGTTTCATATTTTTAGAAAAACTTGAGTCTAAGGACCTGGGTAGCATGGCTTATTTTATTATTATTTTTTTTTTGGAGTAATGTTGACAATTATATGTATTAAATAGTGTTCAACTTGTCTTTCTGATGTTTCCTAATTGGGTGTGCCTGGCGTCTTTGGAGGCCGGGAGAGGGTAATGGATCCCACAGAACTGGAGCTAAAGATGGTTGTGAGCCACCATGTGGGTGCTAGAAATTGAACCTGGGTCTTGTCTGAAAGAGCAGTCAGTGCTCTTAACCTCTGAGCAATCTCTCCAGCCCTGGTACTTGTTTTTAGGTGGTAGCTCTGCCCTTTATGGGTTATTTAGGAAAGAAATCCCCACAGTTCATTAGACGTCTAAATGACAGCAGATTCTAAATGATTCTTAAGAAGCATTGGAAGCTAGTGTTTGTATAATATTTATTGCTTCCTGTGAGGCTAGAGAGAGCCTAATCTCTATTTCCTGTGCATATCTTGTCTCTCAAATAGATTGTAAGCTCCTTGGGGGCAGGGACCATGTCTTAAATGATAACACCGCACCTGTTGGGAACAGCTGTCTGGCAGTATCATCAATCTGGAACACAGCCAAGATGCAGGAAGTAAGCATCCAAAACTAGAAAGGCCTTGAATTATAAGTTGCTCCTGGACTTTATTGTTAAGAGAGTCTAAACTCAGAGCCTGTTCATATTTAGATGTGACTCAAAAAATGTGGTGTTTGTTTTCCAAACAAAATATAAAGGCCTAAACACTTAAAGTGCACATTTGATGGGAATGAATATGACAGGAAAGCTAAAGACTTAAGGGAGGCAATAAATGATGAGTGTGCTGAGCTCAGTGAATCACGGGCCCTTAGTGCCTGGGGCCAGCCTCCCTGCCAGCTGCCTGGTCTCAGTTACCCTGACGCATTAAAGTCGAAAAGTGTTAGGTGGATCTAATACAGGAAGGCAAATACTAGCTATTAGGTTAGAAGCCAGTACAGTACGTGTCAATACTATGTTCACTAGACCAAACTTCTATATCAATCTAGAAAATGTACTGAAAGCAAGATAAAGGTTTTGGTGTTTTTATTCCTTATTTTATGCATTTATCATGACTTAGATTTCTGTTTGTCTAGGACTCCTTCTAATGGAGCTGAAGGGCTGACTCCCCGAAGTGGAACAACACCCAAACCAGTCACTAATGCCACCCCAGGTAGAACTCCACTTAGAGACAAGTTAAACATTAATCCCGAAGATGGAATGGCAGACTACAGTGATCCCTCTTACGTGAAGCAGATGGTAAGTATCAATTCTATTTTATATTTATATATTCAGTGCTAGGCATTGAACCAGGGACCTTCAGTCTGCTAAGCAGGTGCTCTGTACTGAAAGTCATTTTCAGCCCTAAATTTTAAATTTTACTTTTTTATTTTTATGTGCATTAGTGTTTTGCCTGTGTGTATATCTGTGTGAGGGTATTGGATCCCCTGGAACTGGAGTTTGAGACAGTTGTGAACTGCCACATGGGTGCTCAGAATTGAACCCAGGTTCTCTGGAAGAACAGCCAGTGCAGTTAACCGCTGAGCCATCTCTCCGGGAACCCCATCCCCCCACTTTTTTGTATTATCAAATCAAATGTAGATCCTAACAACTTTTTTTCTCTGTCCCTGAAGAGTTAGTTCTGATACATTTTGAAACAGAAAATACACAGTCAAGATTTTGTTTGATCTTGTTTAGGAAGATAAGAGAATAAACAAAACATTTCTGAAGTTGGGATCATTTTTCTAGAGTCATTACTACTCTTATTTTATTTTTATACATTTGAACATTTACAAATTATTTTCTTTTTTTAAATATTTATTTATTTATTATGTATACAATATTCTGTCTGTGTATATGCCTGCAGGCCAGAAGAGGGCACCAGACCCCATTACAGATGGTTGTGAACCACCATGTGGTTGCTGGGAATTGAACTCAGGACCTTTGGAAGAGCAGGCTCTTTACCTCTGAGCCATCTCTCCAGCCCACAAATTATTTTCTTATTTAGCGTGTATTCATGTGGCATATGTGGTGCACATATACTGTGTTATGTATACATGGGTCAAAGGGACAACTCCTCCCACCGTGTGCATCCTGTGAGTCAGACTCAGATGATCTATTTTGGCAGCAAGCACTTTTACTGGCTGAGCCATCTTAACTAGCCCAAACCACTTGTTTCAGAAACTTTTTTGTTTTGTTTTTGAGACTCAAGCTGGTTTTGTGTTTGTGGCAATCCTTCTGCCTCAGCCTCCTGTGTTTTGTACTTATAGGCATGTGCCACCATGCCCTGGTGTTCTGTACAGAATGTTACAGAATGTTAGTCAATACTTAATGCTGTGAATTGAGAAGGACTGATTCTTTCTACAGGAAAGAGAATCTCGTGAACATCTCCGTCTAGGGTTGTTGGGCCTCCCTGCGCCTAAGAATGATTTTGAAATTGTACTACCAGAAAATGCTGAGAAAGAGTTGGAAGAACGTGAAATAGATGATACTTACATTGAAGATGCTGCTGATGTGGATGCCCGAAAGCAGGTGAGACTCCTTAGAAAGCATCATCAGTGTGGCCATGTGTATGTTGGTAGGCATTAGACCGGTGGTTCTCATCCTGTGGGTCTTGACCCCTCTGGGAGTCCCATATCAGATATTTACATTACTATTTATAACAGTAGCAAAACTACATTATAAAGTAACAGTGAAATAATTTTATGGTTGGGGGTTCTAACCACAAAATGAGGATCTGTATTAAAGGGTCATAGCATTGGGAAAGGTAAGAACCACTGCTTTAGAGTGAGGAATGGTTGTCTGTTTCCAGGTTGCTACTTTGACTTTTTCTTATATCTTAACAAAATTCTTCAAATTATGTCATTTAACAATAATATGCTCACATGTATGAATGTTTGTGTACTCAAAATACCTTAATGGGTTTTCTAAGAAATGTTTGTGTGCACGTGTGTGTATGTTTTTTTTTTTTTATTGAGAAAAGGGAAAAAAGTTTCCGCCTCCTCCCAGCCTCCCATTTCCCTCCCCCTCCTCCCA
>NW_026068049.1:269750-282542 GCF_014885135.2 Alexandromys fortis
AAAACAACTTTGAGATATCATCTTATACCTGTCAGAATGGCTAAAATCAAAAACACCGAGATGATAGCCTTTGCTGGAGAGGCTGTGGAGGAAGGGGTACCCTCATCCATTGCTGGTGGGAATGCAATCTTGTGCAACTACTTTGGAAATCAGTGTTTCAGTTTCTCAGGAAATTCGGGATCACGTGTGTGTATGTTTAAACACTGACATTCATTATGCTTTTCCAAGTAACACACAGATTAGCCTTTTAAACATTGCTTCAATCTAGTGAAGAAAGGATGTTAAAGACAAATAAAAATTGGATTCATTTTGAGTAGTATTAGGTCAATATAGACTGATAAAAATTGGGTTTGGAAATTGGAGTGTATCAGAAAATATTACCACTCTCTTACACTGATACAGCGTACAATTGCTTGCTCATCCTCTCATGGTATATATAGTTTTACTTCCATTTGAAAGGAGAAAATGGCTTTGAGTTAGCTTTTTTTTTTCCCCAGAGATTGCATGGCTCTTTCAGCTGTTCTGTCAGCCTTGGTCTCAGGGTGGTTGTGAGAATAGCATCACTGGAGAGCATGCTTTTTTTTTTTTTTTTTTCTGTAACGTGCTGCAGTTTTTCTTGCAACAGGGCAGATGTGAGGGTGCAGTGTTTGAGGACTAAACTGTTGGATAAAGCTTTAGTACAGAAACTGTCATGATGAATGAACTGACCCTGTTGTTAGCTTTGGTACGTGGTAAACATCAGGCTCCTTCCTGCTCAGGCATGGAACTTGTGGAAAAGCGTTAGCTCCCACACCTCTGTTTCTCTATAGGTGAAAGAAACACTGACATTGTGATGAATTGATAGGATGGTTAACCAAACATAATTGGCATTCCTTTGAGGGTTACCCTTATTAAAAAAGTGCTTTTTAATGCATATTGTTTTATTGCTGCTGCTGTGTCAGAAATAGGATTGCCAGGTGGTGCCTGTGTGTTCCAGCATTTCATGGAACTGTAGTTAAGGCTTCCTCTGAAGAATAACTGAAAACTTGCACTTGACCAGTGGCTAATACTTCCAGGACATTCAGTTAGTTTGCCTTTTGCATTATTGTAAGCCATATACATTGACATTCACATTAATTGCAGTGTGTATTTGAGCAAAGCATATCCCTAGTTCTGAAGTCTAGTGGCAGTCATTGCCAGGCTGTGTGCTGTATCTCTTTCCTTCTGTTCTTGAAAGGGCTAGTGAAGAGGGAAAACAAAAACAGAGACTCCAGTACTGCAGGAGGCTCATCTGGAGAGATGAAGTCTCCTAAGGTTCACAATGGCATCTGATAGTTTTTTTTACAACTTTTCTTTCAAGTAAAACTGCTCTGTTGTTGCCTGGTTTATACCCAAGAGCTGGTCATCAGAGCTAATTACTCAGCCTGTAAATTTCTTTTAAATGGCATCTTTAAATGTAGCCTTTAGATGGTGTACTTTTAGAAGCCTAGAATATAAATACTTCTGTCTTGTTAGACTTGTAGGTGTCCATATAGCATTATACAGAGTATTCTGACTGTCAGTCAGTGGTGGCACTTTCACAAAAAGATGTGAGGGGGGTCCTCTACATTGTCACAGATTTCACCCACCAAGATTTACATGCTTCATCTGATTGTTTGCTTTGTATACTATCATTTAAAAGGAAGAGAACAACTTTTTAAAGTTTCCTCTTGTGTTGATTTCTTCCACATCATTTGGAACTTTGTCATCCCTGGTTATAATCCTAGATGCTTCAGTGCCTGTGGGCTATAGCTGAGGGCGATTGCTGCTTAACTTTACAGGGAACCGTGTGAATGTGGGGAGCAGAGGTGGACACTTTCTGTGTTTGGTTGTTTTGTTCTTGCAGCTACTTCAGTTACATTTACTTGACTTTCTCAGAATTGGCATGGAGTATTCATGTATTGTCACATCATTGTAACTGGAGGGTTAAGGAGCATTGGCTGACTCTAGCTTTGGGTGAAAGTGAATAGTTGGGTTGTGGGAAATCTCTTTGCTGTTTATAACTCTATTTAGACAAGAAAGGTGGTTATGGTGGGCAGAGCCACTCTAGTGTACTTCAGTTGTCTTAGTGTTTGATGTCAAATGAGAATGAATAAATTGATTTCCTGGGCTTCGACATTACCTCTTTACATCCTTACACAGATTTCAGTAGCTTAAGCTTTTGGAAATGGTTGATGTTAGCTGCTGTATAGCTCCAGTAATGGATATAAATTCCCTTTTCAGGCCTTACGAGATGCTGAGCGTGTGAAGGAAATGAAGCGAATGCACAAAGCTGTTCAGAAGGATCTACCACGGCCATCTGAAGTAAGTGAAATCTCTGATTTAGGAAGTTATTTTCTTTATATGGTATTAGTGCTTATTTATCTCAATCATAAAGACTATCACACAGTTTCATCTGCTCTCCGGAATATAGTACACAGTAGTTCTCAAAATCAGTTTTGAAAACATTGCACTAATACCACTTTGAACTTAGAAGTGGGAGGGATGTAGAAGTGAGGAGAAATTACTCTTGAAAATATGAAATTGCTATTTAGTTCATGCTATTAAAGCAGGCACATATATTATAGATATGTCTGATAATTTTACTTGTTTTAAAATTTTAGGTAAATGAAACTATTTTAAGACCTTTAAATGTAGAACCACCTCTAACAGATTTACAGAAAAGCGAAGAATTGATCAAAAAAGAAATGATTACTATGCTTCATTATGATCTTCTACATCACCCCTATGAACCATCTGGGAATAAAAAAGGAAAAACTGCTGGATTTGCTACCAACAATTCTGAGCATATTACCTATCTTGAGCATAGTCCTTATGAAAAGTTCTCCAAAGAAGAACTGAAAAAGGTAGGGTTGAACAGGAACATCTACATGGTGAGATTTAAGCACTTGTTAGATGCTGTGTGTCACAAAGTCAGAACTTACATGGCTACATTGTTGCATCTCAGAAACAAAGGTAGTATGGCTAGGGGTAAATGTCATGTGATATCTTTGCAAAGGATTTGTTGTTTTTCTTTTTGTCTGTGTGTGGTGTGTGTTTGTGTGTGTGTGTGTGTGTGTGTGTGTGTGTGGGGTGCTTGAGCCTGTGTTCATGTGCAGAGGCCAGAGGAGGAGTCATCCTCTGTTGCTCTCTACCTTATTTTTGAGACAGGATCTCCCTTATCAGACTTCAGGCTTGTCATTTTGGGGTTACAGGAGTACACTATTGCATCCAGCTTATGTGGGTGCTGGAGTTCCAGACTCAGTACCTTGTGCTTGTACAACAAGCATGTTGCTTACTGAGCTGTTTTCCTAGCCTCCAGGATATGTTTTAAACACCCTCTTTGCTATTAGTTTTAGAAGCTTTGGTGGCAAGGTAGTTTTCATTCATGGATGTTACTTGCATGGTTGACAGGTTTTTTTTATTATTATTATCATTTTCCTGTGCTAAAATCTGCCTTTGAATTCTTTTAATACTTGTTATTTAGACTAATACCAAAGGCATGAATTTCTATTTTATATGATAAGTAATCAGTTTCTAGTTGGAAGCAGTAATGGTTTGATTATCCCTTCTACAACTCCTATTGAGATTACCATTGTAGCAGTATTGAGATGTGGGGCTTTAAGAAGTGATTAGTTCTTGAGGGTGCCATCCTCATGAATGGGTTGTTGTTCCTGGAATGAGCTAGTTCTTTCGTGAGTGATGCTCTCTGTCACTTTGTGATTCAGTCAGAAGGTCCTTACTGGATGTGATCCTTAATCTTGTACTGCCTGGCCTTCAAATTACCCTGGAATAGCAGTGGAAAATAGTCTGAAACAGGAAAAAGCACTGGCCCACGTCCTTCTTCTTCCACCATGCAGCGTTGAAGGCAGTGACAGATAGGGAATAGGCTACACTTGATGCACACTGCAAGATTCTTTCCTGGATACTCCTTTCTGCCCCATCTCAGTTCTTCTTTTAGTTTTCTTTATTACATAAGCAACATATATTAAGAGTTTTTTAGACAGTGAAGGGAGGAAGATCTAAGAAGAGCTAAGAACAACTGGCACTGAGTTCTGTGTGATTTTGAGTTACTTCTTTTTAGTCAAGTTGTACAGGGCAGTGCCATCTCATTGTTGGCCTGGGATTGAGAATTGAACTCCAGAATCAGTACTTGCTGTTGCCTTTTTTTCAGAGTGAAAATAGGAGAAAAGAAATTTAGGAAATAAATTTTCCAAAATTTATTGCACATTTGGACATGTAAAGTAAGGTTGCTTTTTAAGGTTCTTCCTATAGAGAATAAACTTGAATATAAGGTTTGAAAGTAATAATTCTAATTACTTTGGGATTGTTTGAAACAAATAATACTAGACGTTCTGTGTTCTATCTGCTTTGATCCCTTTTTGTTCTACAAAGAGTTTAGAGCAGCTGTCTGTTTAACAGATTCCTTCTTTCCTTTTCCAGACAGGATCTCTGTGCTGTCTTGACTTACTCTGTAGACCAGGCTGGCCTCGAACTCAGTTCTGCCTGCCTCTGCCTCTCAGGTGCTGGGATTAAAGGTGTTTGCCACCATGCCTGGCTTTTTTTGTAAGATTTACTTTTTATATGTGGGTGTTTTGCTTGCATGTGTGTCTGTATACCACATGTGGGCAATGCCTGTGAAAGCCAGAAGAGGTTATGGGATCCCTTGGAACTAGAGTTGAAGATGGTTGTGAGCCACCCTGAGGGTGCTGGGAACCAAACCCAGGTCCTCTGAAAGAGCAGTAAGTGCTCCCAAGCACAGAGTCATTTCTCCAGCCCCTGGAAATTCTTTAAGTTAAACATATATTTATTCAGTTTTTAAACTACATTAATTTTTTAATTGTGTCTGTGGACACGTGCCATGGTTCATACGTAGAGGTCAGAGGACAGCTTAGTGTGAGTCGTTTCTCCTCTTCCACTACGTTGGAATAGTTAATGAACTAGGTTGTATGGTTTGGTTTTGCCATTTTTTGATTGTCAAGTTTATTAATGCCCTGCTGAACTGTCTTGTAGCCCAGAGTCTTTATCCTGATTCTTTAAAGATAACTCTCATGGCAAAAGCTGAACTTGTAGAATTTTTATTGTGTATAATATCTAAATAAAGTGCACTTTGTCTACTGTGAGTTCCAGAATGTCACTAAGGTAGCTGGGTTTAAGTTCAAGGCCAGCCTGGACTACACAGTGAAGCCCCATCTCTAAAAATTAAAGATTAAATAAACATTTTATTATGTTAAAATTGGCTGGTTTCTATTTTTTTTTCTTAAGAGGAGTTACTTAAAAATATCCAGTCTTTAACTCTGTAGTTATTTTTCAGTTTTTACTAATCTTTTTGGTTTGTCAGTTAATTGCTTTGTACTTTATATAATTTTGATTGTTTACTTTCAGTGTTAGTAGAAAGACTGAAGAAAGACGTAGTCTGTGAGTTTTGTGAGCCATGGGAAGGGCTGGACCAGGTTTTTGATTATGCTCACGGAACTCTGGGCTTGGGCTAGGATTTTCATGTCTACCAACCATTTACCTAAGGTCAGTCTTTACAGATGTTGGGCATTAGCCCATTTGAGAATTGGGCTCAGAGGAGTTAAGCACTGCAGGCAGCTGCTTTAAACAGGAAAGCTGTGATTTAACCTGGCCTGTCCAGTTCCTTCTCTCTCATTCTGCCACCTTAAACTTTTTCTTTAGTAGAGAAATCAAACTGATGTAGTTCCATTATCTACTTATGCCTTCAGTCTTAACTCTTTGGATACAGGGATGTTTCTTAGAATGAGAAGAAGGCTTGTGCCAAAGATGCTTGGGTTCTCTTCATCTTGGGATGGAGTTTTGCCTATAAGGCAGTGTTTGGTGCCCTTGGCTTAGATTTCGCTTCATCTGATTACTTGTGGTATGGTTTTAGACAAGAGCCCTAGTTTCATCAGCTTTAAACTAAAGTCAATATTGTCTAGTTTGTAATGTGTCTAGAATTTTTTTTTAAGGAGAAACTCAGTAATTACTATGTAGCCTTGGCCACTTTGAAACTTGCTATGTAGACCAGACTAGCTTTGAACTCCCAGAGATCCACCTGCTTCACACCTGGCACGGTGAAGACTTGGAGGTGATGAAAGTTGTACTTTTGAACTGAGTTTCTGGCCCATAGTAACTGGAACATACCTAAGATGTGTTGCTGTTATGTCGAGTAACAATAGATGTTTTACTCTTGGAGAACCATGCTTGACTTTTGAATATCAGTTTGCATCTTAGAGCCCTTAGAGCCTTCTCTGTGTGTGTGATTGTGTGTGTTTGTTGTATGTGCCCATGCACATGTCTATAGAAGACATGAAGTATCTTTCTCTACCACTCTCTGCCCTATATCCTTGAGACATAGGATGTATCCTATATTGTCTTTCACTGAACCAGGAGTTTTCTGTTTTGGCTGGCCTGCCTGACACATATGGTTATGTCTGATCTTTTCTTCAAAATACAAAACAAAGCAAACCTGGGTTGGGGATGATAACTCAGTGGTTATATGCATTGGCCATTCTTCCCGAAGTCCTGGTTCAATAACTGGCACCCACTTACGAGTGTCTATAATACCAATCCCAGGGGATCCTATGCTCTCTTCTGGCCTCTGAAGGCACTATATGCATGTGATTCACAGATACCCATGTAGGCAAACACCCATACACATGAAAAGAACAAAAACCCCTCAAAACATGGGTACTAGGGATTTGAACTCAGGCCTTCAAGCTTGCAAAGCAGGTACTTACCACTGAGACATCTCCCTAGTCCATACTTAGATGTTTCTTAATCCATTTAGCTTGGGTATTGCCCATCTCGTTCTAGAAAATGACCAACTAAATCTTGCCATTGGTTTAAGGAAGAAGGGAAATAAACTAGTCTTAAGCTTTGTGATGGTGGAAATTGTATGCTTCAACTTAGATTATTACTGTAAACAGGCCCAGGATGTTCTGGTACAAGAGATGGAAGTGGTAAAACAAGGAATGAGCCACGGAGAACTCTCCAGTGAAGCTTACAACCAGGTGTGGGAAGAATGCTACAGTCAAGTCCTGTATCTTCCTGGTCAGAGTCGCTACACAAGGGCTAATCTTGCTAGCAAAAAGGACAGAATAGAATCTCTTGAAAAGAGACTAGAGGTTGGTATCCATTTATTTATATATTTAATATTTTATTATTATTGTGTGTATATGTACATGATGTGTATGTGGGTGCTCAAGCTTCAGTGGAGGACAAAGGAAAGCTTTGTCTTGGAGTAAGTTCTCTCATTCCCTTCTAAGTGGGGTCTGCCTTGGGTTCAGGTTGCCATGGTTGCACTGAAAGCCATTCCACTGCTTCTAGTATCCCTTTAAAAGTCTAGATGTATCTAAATTGAAATTGTGAACCAAGTAATACCTGTGGTGACTTCAGTAAACTTGGCCCAGGCAGCTGATTACTCCTGTATTCTTGACAGCTTCACTGTCAGAACCTTTTGCACAGGCAGAAGAAGTTACTAAAGTGATGCTGGTTGCTGAAGACAGTTTAGGTCAGTGAGATCACAGCAGTGGGAGTTTGAGCCTGCGTAGCCCAGAGAGCATTTACAGACCTGCAGTAGATTTTTGTGTATCCTGATATACAGAGTTAGAGTGGAGCTGTTCTGTAGACAGTAGCTTCTGTGATCTCCTGTGTCTGTAAAACATGAAGCCTTTTAACAGCAGTTCATGGCATGTGGTTTCTTAATATAATGTGCATATTTTGAATTCCAGAATATCCGTAGATAATTTACAGTGGCATGTAAACTGGTTCACAGCCCACCAGGATGCTTTGTGGGGGGTCTTTATTATTATTTTTTTAATTTTGAGACAGGGTCTTACTATGTAACTTTGACTGACCCTGGAACTTACTGGGTAGCCCAGGCTGGGCTGAAACTCAGACATTTACCTGTGTCTGCCTCCCAAGTGCTGGGGTTGAAGATGTGTCCTGTACCGTTATACCCTGCATGCCTTGTGGGTTCTTAATGGTGGTTTTAGAGATATCTCTGAAGCCATAATGGGATGGGGAAGGAAAAATGAATTTTTTTAGATCATTGGATGCAGAAAATGGCTTCAGATTCCTCTTTCATGTGATTGTCAGTTTTTCTTTACAGAAATCAAATTTGAGAGTATTTTTGTTAAGGCCTAGATCCATATACTAGAATTACTTGGGGTGGTTGGGGCTGTGTGGAACCAGAGGAACGAACAGGAAAAAAACAGTATCTTTTAATATGAACATCTTAGTTTAACCTTTACAGCAACATGTATAAGACACCTATGGTCATGCCTGTTGAATTAGGAAATTAGTCTTTCTAAAGTAATTCTTGCAATGCCAGGGCTATTGCGTGTTGTAGTTTTATAGCTTCCAGCAGGTGGTACTGTTGCTCTGTTTTAATTCATAGTTAAAAATTCTTGGAGACAGAACATGAGCGGTTAAATTGTAGGTTATACTTTGTGTTGTGCAGGCTTTAGTTTCTTGTAAATGATAGGTAGTGTAATCCTGATCTAAGGCCAGCTTTGTAATTGATTGGTAGGCTGTTTGGAATGCTTCCTTGTAACATTTATATATAAATACTTCAATCTCTTACTTAGTTTGAAAATCTTCTCATTTTGAGGTGGGAAAACTTTTTCTGTTGTAAATGACAAGGACATTTTGTACTGTTTAGAAAAAAATATCCCCCTGAATCTCATTTACTCTGTTGAGGTACCACCAACCTTCGCGACAGCAAATAAAAGTTCCAGAGTGAGTGGTGCTTTAAAGTACCGTAATTCTTACTTAGCTGTCAAATCAGTCTGTTGAATTCTGAAGGGAAAAGTACAGAGAGCCTCTGCTAACTCCGTTGGAGATTTATTTGGGTCGTTTATGAGCAGTCATTAAAAACATGTGGTTCTCTTTGTTCAGTTCAGTACCAGGAACTGAAATCTTCCGTTGAACTATTTTTGTTAAAGGGTTGGTGATTTTGGAAGAATATTAGTAAAACAGCCTGAGTAATTTTTCTCTTACTCCTGGTTAACTTGGCTCATTGTTAGCCCAGCTAGTTACTTTTAAGGAATATTTAATATAAATCCTTCAATTGGTAAACTCTTATTATTTCAAAAGAGAGTTTATTAAATCTTCAGAAAGAAGCAACTCAGAGATCCAAATAAACAAAGCTTCCATCTTTTATATCTTTCGGTAATTCACAGATTTCTCAAAGCTTCAGAAGACACAGTTGTATTGGTTTAAAATACAAAGTATTTTATTTTAGTTGTGTGTTGATTCAACTTCTAAATTGATTGCTAAATTATAAACATTGTTCAGAATTTGTCCTGGGAGCGATGGTGTAGTTAGATGGTGTAAACTAACTGCTAAGCCTTCACTGAGACTCAGGGAGGTGAGCGTTCTGTGTAAGCACAGCGTTCTGTGGCTGCTAGTGTATGACTTTTGCAGACTTGAATTTTGGAATAGTGATTCCAAATTGTTGCCCCATCTCAAGCCCATCAGGCAAGATGACATCAAAAGTTGTCATGGCTGGTATTTCCTAAGCATACTAAAAAATAAGTTCTAAAGTTTATACTGTGGGTAGTTTTTGAGCCACACTCATGATTAATATTTGGATCTTAGCATTTAAATAAAAATTTAGTAAGATACTTAAAACTAATAGAGAACCATCTCACTTGATACGGAATGTGGTTGGGTGTGTTGGTGCACTGCAGGGCCTGTTAAACACACACACTGTAGTTACAGATCAGAAGTGGTAAAGACTTTTGGACTGTAACCAAATGCAGGGATTCCATTCTGCTTTGGAGGCAGATTAACTAGAACCTAGTTAGACATTTGTTTGTAAAGGCGCAAGCAGAAATGAGAGCCCAGGAAAGTTGTGCAAGCCCAGCTTACAGAAGGCATTTTCGCATGCAGCAGAAAGTCCTGTGCCTGGGCCATTAGACACTCCTTTGGGAGATTAGAGCTTTGTTGTTTCTAGTGATTCCTCCAGAGTAACTAAGCGGCTCAGTTTCTGTAGCGAGCATAACTCTTAGAAAACAAGGGATGGCTGTCATTCATTGTAGAACAAACTTCATCAGACTGTTAAAAATAAAATAATTTCCCCTTATTTACCCACACATTTAGTGAGTATTACCAGATACCGCTGTGTTCAGGTCACTGCTCTAGGCTGAACACAGCAGTTCTGTGGGCTTCAGTTATCTGGAAAACGCTAGTAGAGGGCCTCATTTTCGGATGATGCTAGGCGCTGAGTCATTTCTGTATTCGGGAAGTGCAAAGAGAATCCGAAGTGTTCTAATTTGTTTCCACTTCAAGTGGAAATAGGAAATCATCTGAAGACATAATTAGTTTGAGTGAAGCAATTTCCAGTAGGTGCAGAAGCAAAATGAAAAGTCTGAATTTAGGTCCTGCCATTAAGTTTAATAGTATTTGAGATCATAACTAAACTGCTGTATTGAGGAAGCTTGGCTGAAAAGTGGATTTTGTCATGTTAGTTATAAAAATGGAAAGGCTTTCCTCAGAGGTAGAAACCGGGCCCAGTGGGGACACTGTTCTCCATATGTTATTGGCACAGTCAGTGTAGTCAAGAAATATTATGTAATGTTGACTTCTTGGAAATAAGTGGCTTAAAGAACACAGATAGCAATTTAAAGGCCTTTCTCAGTGTATTTGTAAAACTCTGCCAAGGACCCCGACTTTCCTGAGGGTTATATTTCAGCAGAATTGGCTGTACCGTGAATCCCATCTTTCAGTGCTTTTCATTATAAAGGCAGGTATTTTAACATCGGGGAAAATGTGCTTCATACTTGAGAGTAAAAACTTAGGCTAAGGATTAAGTTGGTGGGCCGTGCTGGATGGAGAAGTCTGCTGGAAATGCCTCTGTAGCTGCTTCTGTTTTCCTGAGGCTGGCACAGCTGGAAAAGGTGCCATGAGGTGCAGAGTAGGGCTCTTGAGTCCTTTGTAATTCTCCTTCCCATATTCTGCTGTCATGCCCTTCAGGGCACAGGCAGATTTTTTAGTTGCCTTTCTGACAAGAACTCAGATTAGAGCTGGACGCCTCAGGTCAGAAATTGAGCAGCAGAGCTGTTTTAGTCCTCCTTGGCATGAACTGAATTCATTACAGGTTGTGTTTCACTTCCTAATCTATGCAGATGCAACATGCAGATGCAACATGTTCTGTGTTGCTCTACCTTATGGTAGCTTACTTCACTGGAATGTAGTCTGAAGCCTGCCAAGTCTGATGGATGTTGACTAATCATTTACTTGGACCTGCATATCCATCAGTAGAAGGGAGGATCGCTGGAAAAACTTGATGTTATTCAGGAGTATGGTGATGAGAGGAGAGGCACTCTTGACTTGTCTGTGAGTGTTGTTGTGACTGAACTGCATCCTCACTGTGACAGAATCATCTAGCTGAGTGATAGACTGGGTAGTGAGCTGCCGTCAGCTGTGTGTTTATTTTGGGTGTCCCTAAATCTCTTTTTTATATAAGGATATATTCTGGCCCTTAAGCAAGTTTCAGTGAAGGATGCTCTGAATGCCTCTGAACCTCACTGGAATGGACTTAAACTGCAGACACTACTGGAGACCCAAGGAGAATATGTTTATTTTGGAATTACTTAAGCTTAGTAACCTTAACAAACTCAGTGAGCTTGAAAGTAACAATTACACTTTTATAAGTCCCATACAGCTCCCTTTGTAATGACCCAAGGAAACACTTACGGTCCACTGATTCATCTCCTGGGGACCATCAGTTTTCCATTGGTCTCTGGCCAGTCTTTTTTAGACAGTTTCTCTTCTATGCACTTAAAAATAACACTTCTAGAAGTTTTTCTAAAAATAATACCTGTGCTTCGTAGAAAATTTGAGAGAATTAGAAAAACTACAGAAGAAATTTACTATTCATAAGCCAGCTCTCTAGATGTAGTCACCTAAGACTTTGTACAGTACACACGTGTGCACACATACACTTTTCTTATGTTTAAAAAATTTTTATTTTATGGTTTGTGTACAAGCATGCACACGGTGCATGCACACCCACCTGATTGTTTGCGTATATGTGTGCCACGTGTGTGCCTCGTGGGACTGGAGTCTAGAAGAGGGTGTTGGATCCCCGGGAACTGGAGTTACAGATGGTTATTAGCTTCCTTGTAGGTGCGGGAACCAAACTTTGGTCTTCTGCAAGAGCAGTACTGTCTCTCCAGCCGTACCCGCAACCTTTCAGTGTATAAACTCAGTATGCAAAGGAAAGGAAAGTTTTAAAACTAAGTTGAAATTATGTGCCATGTTTTTCATAGTGCAAATAGAAATTTCACCATTTAAACTACGGGAAAAGTGTAGCTTTTGTAACATTTGGATAAACACCGATTATATTTATGTTTGTTACTGCTTATGTAGCCGGGCGATGGTGGCGCACGCTTTTAATCCCAGCACTCGGGAGGCAGAGGCAGGCGGATCTCTGTGAGTTCGAGACCAGCCTGGTCTACAGAGCTAGTTCCAGGACAGGCTCCAAAGCCACAGAGAAACCCTGTCTCGAAAAACAACAACAACAACAACAACAACAAAAAAACAAAAAAAAAGTTGTGAAATGTAACCATTTAATCCTGTGAACTATCTCAGAGGTATTTTCTATAGTTTATAGCTTGTGTAGAATAAAAGAATTAGAAATATTAATAGCTTCATTCAAGCATTGAAATCTTGTTATGTGGGGGACATACAAGTTCATGTCTTGTTTAATGTGTCTGGAATTTTTATTTTTTTTTATTTTTTTAAGGGATTTGTCTGGTGGCATCAAGCCACTCACTTTCCCAGTGT
>NW_026068049.1:283889-352136 GCF_014885135.2 Alexandromys fortis
GGTGAGTGACTTTTTTTTTTTTTTTTTTTTTTTTAAATATAGTGACTCACCGTGTAGGCCTGGCTGGCTTAGAACACTTACTCTGTCCATAAATCACAAATGTCCACCTGCTTCTGTGTGCCGTCACATTTGGCAGTGTAATCATCTTTAAGATGTAATGGTTTGGCCGGGCCCCCATGCCTGGAATCCCAGCACTAGGGAGGCAGAGGCAGGCGGATCTCTGTGAGTTCGAGGCCAGCCTGGTCTACAGAGCTAGTTCTAGGACAGGCTCCAGAGAAACCCTATCTTGAAAAACAAAAAAACAAACAAACAAAAAAGATGTAGTGGTTTGAAAGCCTACTCCCCTTCCCCTTTTAGAAGAACATGGTAAATTTCCTTAAGCCAATATTCTGTCATTCAAAATAAATTTCATTAAGTCTAATTTAAAAAAATTAACTTAGCATCCAGAGTAGTGAACTTTATTATGACAATTATACACATGTCAGTGTATATAATAATTAGATAACAGGTGTCTGCTAGCTATCTTTCATTTTTATGTCTGATGACTATATTTATAGTTAGTGACAATAATCTTTTTCTTGTGTTTCAGTTTATTTTATCTAAACCTGTAGTTAAGCCAGAAGATTTTTATAAAACTTGAGGTGAATGAAATGTAATTGTTGGCAATAACTGGAAACTAACAACTTTGAAGTTTTAAAGTCTCTGGGAATAATAAACAGCTGAACTATATGAGTGAGGTAATTCCCAGAGACAGGGGACTCAGTGCTAAATGTACCACGATGGCTAATTAAATGGTTTCTGCACACAGGTATTAAGCTGTTAACCAAGCTGGAAACTGAGTATCTATGGAGTGTGGTCAATGTAAAGCTAATTGGAATATCTTAACCAATGAAAATGTTAATTTGTATGACTAATTTTTAAGACACACCGCACTAACTTGAAATTCGATGCTTTTAAAGATTTTTGAGTATGTATTGAAACCCACGTGTGAGTGAAGTCTTGTATGGGTATTAGATCGTGTTGCATTACAGTTCAGACCTTGATGTAGCTGTGGAGTTCATTGCTCAGCTCCTGTGGGTGTGGCTGAGAAGACGGTTGATACTAGTTCTCTGCTGATCCCAACTGGATCCATTCTCCATCCTGGCTACTCATTAGAACTTTCTGGGGACTTGGGAGACAGTGGTCTGAGATCATTGAATCAGAATCTGGAGCTGGCCAATTTGAAAAGCTTCACAAATAATTAGAAGTTTAGCCATGGTCGAAACCACTAGTTAAAAAAGATCTGCTCCAGGAATGCTTGACTTGGGGAGAGGAAGTGTAAAATACTGTCTCTCTCCTTGACTGTGTTGTGAGACAAAATTACGAGAAGCTTTAATTATTTTAAATTTATTTTTGATTCTGTGTGTGGGTATGTGCACTTGAATACAGGTGCCTACAGGAGCCAGAGGCATTGGGTATCCCAGAGTTGGGTACCCCATAGTTGGGATTAGATGAGGTTGTGAGCTAACTTGGGTGCTGGGTCATTTGCTCCAGGCCTATGAGGATAGTTTTTAAAAAATATTTCTTAATGGACAGGGGAGGTTCTTCTGTTATATGGAGAAGAACTAATGGTGAGGATTGTTTCTCACTTGGGAATAATCTTTCCACGGTTAGGACACTCTTTAAGATGTAAATCTCACAGCCCAGACAGCTTCCTGAGGGTAAACAGATGGCTATTTCTACTGTATTAACAGAGCTGTGTAGATGCCACTGCGGTTACCTTTAGGACGTTTCCTCACCCCAGGAAGAAACCCTGTACCTGTGGCAGTCCCTCCGTTTTTTTAACCTGTGCGGCTGTAAACAGCACTACTTGCTTTTCATTCTGTAGATTTATCCATTCTTGGTACTTCATGGAAGTGAAATCATGTAATGTGTTGGCATTTGTGATTTATTGCTTTTGCTAAACATCGAGTCTTATAAGTTCACTGAGTTGTAGCATTGTTCTAGTACTTCCCTGCTCTTTATGGCTGGGTGCTGCTCCGTAGTGTAGGTAATAGCTCATTTTGTTTACCATGTACAGTAGGTAGATGATGGGGTTCTGAATAGTGTTATGAACATGGAGTATATGTTTTTTTGCCATGGCATGTCTTCACTTGGGTATATGCCGGGAAGAAAATTGCTGGTTCATTGTACTCAGGAGGAACCCTTCACCTCATTTGAACTTCATGGTTAGAAAATCTTCTCTTCAAGTCAAAGAAGTCCCAAGACTCCATGTTCTGATAACACTGCATTGTAGTACAGAGGTCCAGTGTATGGCATTTGATACGGTGGTTTGCAGAAGGCACATTGCCCACTTAAAGAAAGCGCAGATGTTCTCTGCCTTCCCCCCCCCCCTCAGGACATCCACATTGTCTTTTGTTGAAGTTGGAATTTAAAGTTTTTTTAAGCTGTGCCCTCATCCCTTTAATGATTAGAAAGGATGAAATGATTGGACTCTTCATATCTATAAAGCAGTCATTGTAATTAGAGCTCACAGTTGTTGATTGCTTATTCTCTGCCAGGTTCTGGGTGTCTGAGAGCATTTACATACATTATCCACTTTAAGTTTCATAGTTAACTGTCAGCAGTGACTGCCATTTTACTAAGCTGATGGGAAAATGAAGGCAAAAAGGCCAGATAGTTTGCTCCATCATTACAACAGCTGGGTGGCATGCTGGGTAGTCCCAGTGGTTCTTCCCCACATTCATGCTGCCTGCCCCACCAGTAGTTGGTCCTCTTGGCAGATGTCATGCTGTGGAACTTACTTGATTTACTACCCACGAGAGTAAAATAAGGAACAACAGCAGTTTACATGGGTTCAAGTCAGTAGCAGAAACATAAAAACTGTATAAAATGTTGAAAGAATGATGGGTTTAAAGGAGCTTCATTTAAAGTAGTTTTAGCTCCACCTAATGTCCCAAGGTACATACATGTACCTACCCCAGTGACTTCCTTGACTCTTGACTTCCAATAAAATAAGCAGGGGGTAAGTGGGTATAAAAATACTTTTCCAGTTTGCCTTCTGTACGTGAGAGGGATATTATTCAGTATAAAAGGCGAACAGATGTGTGGTTCTGAAGTGAATTTTGAGACGTAAAAGAAGACAGTGGCCAGGTGGCAGGCTAGAGTGACTGAGGATGAGTGGTCACAGACATCATGCACAAGGTAGACAGCATTTCCCCGCTCCAGAACTAGTCTGCTTTGGGATTGAATTGTGGGTGAAGTTACGGAGTGTTTGGGTGTAAGGTAATTCCTGTTGAGGCCAATTTTGTGTTTATATCAGTGAAGTGAGAGGAGCCCTGGTGTGTTTTGTTTTTGTTACTCTGTCCTGTTATTTAATAATTTGCCCTTTTCATGTATATTGATGTGATTCTCCACTCCCTCCCCAATTTTCCAGATAAACAGAGGTCATATGACAACAGAAGCCAAGAGAGCTGCAAAGATGGAAAAGAAGATGAAAATTCTGCTGGGCGGTTACCAGTCTCGTGCTATGGGGCTCATGAAACAGTTGAATGACTTATGGGACCAAATTGAACAGGCTCACTTGGAGCTGCGCACTTTTGAAGAACTCAAGAAACACGAAGACTCTGCTATTCCCCGGAGGCTAGAGGTAACTCCATGTGTTGCCTCATTGCTCAGCAGGAGAGCTGTGGAGATTTGCTCAGCCTCCCCTTTTCCTCCTCCTGGCAGGTTATCGCTGAAGTTGGTCCTTGCAAGCACTGGGTTTTGAGTCTGTAGTCTAGACCTATCTGTGTGTAGATGGTAACAAACAAGTGATTGCTGTTGGAAAGGCTTTTCTCATTCTGTTCTGTTTTCAAGGATAGATAAGTAAATCTTGTAACTAGTTCCCCTGAAACTTAGTGACTTGCTATTTATGTGGCTCCAGGGAAACTAAAGCAGCTTCCTTTATTTGGGGATTGAAGATGCTGAGAGCCTAAGCTGCTCATTCCAGGACATCCGATCCTTTGGCCACATTGGATTTAGATTGAACTCCTTCGTGTGCACTCTTGCCCCTGCCCCTTCAGGGCAGTCAGGGTTATCTGCATTGTGTTGAGTATTGAGAAGACTGTAGTGACTTATTTATTTATTGGGATAACAGCAGTGGTTTTATAAGATGGTAATCACGTGACCAGAACAAAGAATGACTTCGGTGTTCATTTCGTAGCAAAGATATCAACCGTGTCTCTGGGAAATGTATCCTTTCTGAGACCTGTGAGCTAACCAGCTGTTTGTAAGATAGACGAAAGTAAGTAGATTAGGTTTGATGTAACTGGAATGTTGTTTTCTCTTTCAGTGTCTAAAAGAAGACGTGCAGCGGCAACAGGAACGAGAGAAAGAGCTTCAGCAGAGATACGCAGATTTGATGATGGAGAAAGAGACTTTACAGGCAAAGTTCTGAAGCACAGCGGATGCTCTGCCACAGAAGAACTAGTTGCTGGTTTCATACTCTGCAAGCCTGAAACTTAAGTTTCTCTTCATTGACAAATTTACCCAGCACCTGTGGTTTCTCAGTTGTTTGTTTTGAATGATACCGATCTTGCGCGTTCCGTGTTACAGACTTGGACTCCAGGATAATGAGGGTTTAAATTATCCAGACGCTCATTCTTTGCCAGTGTCATATTTGCAAAATTTCGTAGTTTAGGCCTTTAATTTAAAAAGCCTGACTTTAAATACTGCCTGTGAGTAAACCCTTGAATAAAAAGAACATGTGAAAAACTGAGAGCGTAGCCTCTGCTTGAAGTAATTAGATACTTAGGGTACCCACAAGCCTCCAGCTGTACTTCTGTGTGCCATACTTAATGAGCACCTCTGGGCAAACTGAACGGTGATCGACTCGGTGTAAGTCCTTAGGAAGCAATCCTTTGTGGTTCTCTCTCCACTGGCAAGATGGACGGGCTTGTTAAAACCTAACATTTTCCCCCCCAAGTATCACGTTAGGGAATGTTTCTTTTCTACTGGTTACTGACATGAAAGTTTGTGGATTATAACTTGAAAGATTTGCTTTTTTTACTTCTAATATTTTACATGAATTTTTTTAAAAGTAATTACTTATTTATTTATTACGTATACAATATTCTGTGTGTGTGCCTGCAGGCCAGAAGAGGGCATCAGATCTCATTTCAGATGGTTGTGAGCCACCATGTGGTTGCTGGGAATTGAACTCAGGACCTTTGGAAGAGCAGGTAATGCTCTTAACCGCTGAGCCATCTCTCCAGCCCCTACATGAATTTTAAAAAGACATTTAAAGACTAATTTCAACAAGGCCATCAAGCTTTATTTAAAGCTTTGCATTTAACTTACTATGTCATATCCATAAGTTTGGAACTTAGAGGGCTGGTAGCTATAGGGAGACCTAACTGTATAATAATTCCTAATTTCTATAAAGAGACTTAGTAGCAGAGTGTACAGGCATTTGAACCTAACACTTGGGGGGGGGCTACTTCAACAATAACAGACAAAAAACTAACAACCAAAGACAACAGTGTAGGCCAACAAACATGGCAGAAATGTTTATCTAACCGTAGACTATTAGGAACTAAAGGAAGAAGGAATTCATTCATTGACCAGGATTTGTTGAGTTCCTAATTCTGTGCTAGAGTCCTGTTTTCTTGAGTGTAACAGCCAGTTTCTCTTTTTTTTTATTTTTTTATTTTTTGAGACAGGGTTTCTCCGTAGCTTCTGGTTCCTGTCCTGGAACTAGCTCTGTAGACCAGGCTTGGCCTCGAACTCACAGAGATCCGCCTGCCTCTGCCTCCCGAGTGCTGGGATTAAAGGCGTGCGCCACCACCACCCAGCTAACAGCCAGTCTCTTGAGAACAACATAACCTTTTTGTTTTTTTTGAGACAAGGTCTTGCTCTGTAGTCCTGGCTGGTTTGGAATATGATCCTCCTGCCTCAGCTCCTGAGTGCTGGGATTACAGATGTTAGCTGCCATGCACCTTGTGACAGGTGGCTAAAACTGAGTGTTGGAGAAGAGCGTTAGTTAGAGCGATGCTCTTGCTGCTGATGCTAGTTAGGAGATACGAATGTGCACAGGGAAAGAAGCTCCTCGAATCTTAGATACTGTGAGGAAACTAAGAGGTGACATGAGTAGGATTAAAGAGGTTGTCATTTTAGAAAGCCAGGGCCTTGTGAGATCCAGGGAAAGAACATCCTGCCATAGTGGATTGTCAGCCCCGTGCTGCCACCATGTAGGGGAGTAAAAGGAGGCTAGTGTGGTTGATTGTCAGGACCGGCTTAATGCAGGGCCTGACCATAGGGACCCATGAGGGAAGAAACTGGGCTTTATTTTAAATATTAGAAGCCATGAGATTACTCTAGGCAGAGGAATGACAGGTCAGCTGTGGGTTTAATTCATTTTGTGGCCATATTGTGAAATGTCTCCCTGGGTGGAGGTCAGGAAGCCACCATAGGAGCCAGATGCAGTAATCTAGACAATGCTGGGAGGCTGCCTGTCGGGACGGGATGCAGATCCTCCTCAGGATTAGACCCCGAGTTCAGAGTTTTTATATCTAGTCACATGTATGTGTAACTCACTTTATAGACCAGGCTGGCCTCGAACTGCCTGTGCTTCCCTAGTGCTGGAGTTGAAGGTGTGTGTCACCACACCTGATTTGGTTTTGATCACTGTTATGTTACTGTTACGTGTATGTTTAAATGATCACTTTTGCATCTTCAGTGTTTTACTAGAGGTTTTTTTTGTTTGTTTGTTTGTTTTGTTTTGAAACAGGGTTTCTCTGTGTAGCCCTGGCTGTCCTAGAACTTGCTCTGTAGACCGGGCTGGTCTCAAACTCAGAGATTACCTGCCTCTGCTTCCTGAATGCTGGGATTAAAGGTGTGCACCACCACTGCTTAGCTCTCATGATTTTTTTTAGGGAATATTTGATACCATCTTTGAATAGTGATACTATTTTTTGATTTTATTGCATGTCTTGTTGGCTCAGATGTCTATGTTAAGAGGTCTATGTCTAAGTTACGGCAGTCTTGTTCTGTTTCTGGTTTTAATGGGGCTGTCCACTGTTTCACCTTTAAGTTGGCAGTTTTGACATAGATGGTGTATGGACAGGTAACTTCCCTTTGCTCTTAGTTTTTTAGAAGGTTGAATTAGGAAGAAGGTTGTGGAATCCTGTCGAAGGGAGCTCTTCAGTCTCTGTTAAGATGGCCTTGCTGTACATAGCTGGGCGATGATGGCAGCCTGACTCACAGAGTAAGTTCCTAGACAGTCAGGGCTATGCAGAGAAACTGTTTCAAAAAACAAAACAAAACAAACAAAATACAACAAAAGAAAAATCCAAACAATAGCAACAAAAAGCTGGAAAGATGGCCTTGCCGTTTTCTCACCCAGTGCTGTTTTGACGCTAGTAGATCATCCAATGTGAAACCATCTCTCTACTCTTGGAATCAGATTCATATGAAACAGAAAGACTCATAGTTCATTTGTGTTTTCTGTAGACTTTAAAGTGCCTGGCTAAATAGTCACTCTATTAATAAAGATTCACTGTCCTTAAAATTTGGTCGAATGCACCTACTTAAAGTCTAAAAAGAATCCTAGCTCACCTGATGAGCCTGGGTAGGATGGGCTTTTCCTTCAGAAAGCTGGTATTTTGCTTTATTGTGGCTTTGCTTTAAAATACATTTCTCAACGTTACTTTTTTTTTTTTTTTTTGGTGTGAACTGCTTGCTATGTTGAAGGCTTTGTTTTCTCTGAATAGTGTGAATGTTCTGGTCATTTTTGTGTGCTGTTGTTTTGTTTTCTAAATAGCTTACCACTGTGTTTTAAAAATTGGTTTAACAATTGAGAATATTTAAATATTTCTGTGTGGCTAGCTTTAAAAATATTTTGCTATTTTGTTACTTGTACGATTTACATTGTGTAAAGAAAGATGGCTTATGTAATTTTTGCTTGTTTAGAACTTATTGAGATTTTGGGACCTAGAATCTTTGAGTGGTAGTCTGGATGGTTTATCTAAAACATTTTTTAGTGTGTGTGTGTGTGTGTGTGTGTGTGTGTGTGTGTGTGCGCGTGCGTGCATACACACAGCACATGTGAAGGTCAGAGGACAGCTTGTGAGAGTTTCGTCTTTCCTTTCACCACGTGGGTTCTGGGAATTGAACTCAGGGCTTCAGGCTTGGCAGCAAGTGCCTTTCCCTGCTGAGCCATCTCACTGGCCTCTGTGAATGCTTTAAATGAAGGTATATTTGGTTTACATGAGATGGATGAGCTTGAGATTTCTCAATTTATTTATCAAACTTTGATTTAATTTTTGAAAGATTATGCACTTAATAGTGCAATTTTAAGATCTCCTATTGTAGCTATTTCTGTTTGGCTAGAGCTTGTGATCTGTGTATCTTGATACTGCTCTGTGCTTTTACCTTTTTGCTTTGGGTTTTGCTTCGATACTAGAGTTTCTCAGGTTTATGATGGCTTGTCTGACTGTCCTTTACTTTAACTTTCATATAGCATTTCAGTTTCTTAGGATTGACTTGTTTTCTACCTTTCTCTAATTCTTTGGAGGCTCAAGAAACCCTTCTGTTCCAGATCAGAGTGCTTTGCCAGGTTCCCAGGAGAGAAAAGAAGACCGCTGGCTGACCAGGACCCTGCCTGCCCATACACCGACTTTCTGCCATTGCCTCCCTTGCCCATTTTGTTTTGTTTTGATCACTTTAAGATGGGAGTTTGTCTTCTTCGGGTTTGCTTCTTTTTTTTCTCCTCCCGATTTTTGTTCCTTAAGATTGAGATGGGTGGCATGGACACCTCAGTCAAAGGACAGTTTCTTAAAGACTTGAGAACCTGTGCTTTATTAGGTCTGGCTGATTCGATTGCTTTCTGTTCCTTGTTGACTGGTCCGCTGTGATGTGTGCCTTCTCACCAGCTTCCCTGTTTCTTAAGTGAACTATCATTTCCTGGCTTTAGTTTTCTTGTGATTTAGGAAACAGTGCATCCTCTTTTAAACTTCTCAAATAATTATTCAGGCATTGTTCAGGATTTAAGATCCATTCAGGACCTGGAAACCACAGTGGGAATTTGAGGACCAGCCAGTGTGAAGGATTACTAACAGAAGAGTTAACTTCTAAGGAGGGCAAAGCCAGTTCTGAAGATTGCAGCAATAGCAGATGGATTGGGAGAGTATCCAGGAAGGACAGGCTTGGAAGAGCCCACCCCCCACTGAAATCCACCTCTCATTGGAGAGGATGGGCAGGTGGAGGAGCCTGCTGGGGTGCTGATGGTACTTGATGCCTGTTCTGGGAGGCCTGCAGAGAAAAGCTGTATGTGGACAGTGATTTGGTTAGCTATGAGAAAAGTGCTGGAATCAGGAGAAGTGAAGGCTCCTCCACTAGGAGTATTACTCTGTGGAGTGCATTTCCCAAGGTTAGGGTTTGGCCGTGAAATTACTGTTGCAACAGTGTTGATGGGCTTTTCAACTCTGCCTTCTTGCACACATTCATGCTGCTAGGAAGGGAGTGATAAGAATGGGTTTATCCTGTGTGTGTGCTCTCTGGACCTTTGGCCTCTTGCTGTGACCTGGCAGCAAGATAATTTGACCTTGAACCTCAGGCCTTCAGAACTGTAAGAAATGATCTTTTCTTTGTACACTACCCAGTTTCAGGTAGCTGTTGCGGCCCCGTGGAACAGAGAGATCGTTGGCAAAGTAGGAATGCTTCTGAGTTAGGCTTTAGAGACCAAGCAAGGCAAAAGGGTAACTGTGAAGGTGACATCAGTTCCCAGAGGTGATGATCCCTTAATGAGATCTATAGTCTCATTAAGGTGGGCCTGTGGGGGATTTATCTTGATTAGATTGAGATGCAGAGACCCTCCCACTGTGGGTGGCACCGTTCCCTAGTTAGGGATCCTGGAGGGTAAGAGAAGGAGAGAAGACTGAAGATAATTTTTCTCTGCTTCCTGACTGGCTGTGGTGTGCCCAGTTGCTGCCAGCTCCTGCTGCTGTTTCTTAGCCCATCGCAATGGACTGGAACACGGACTGTGGGCCCAGATCAGCTGTGGTAGTTTAAGAGAAAATGGCTGCCACAGAGAGTGGCACTATTAGGAGGTGTGGCCAGTGGAGGAAGTATAAACATGATGTGATGTAGATGGCATAAACCACCGAGGGCCAAGGCCGGCGAGTCTCTTGTGTCTGTGTAGGGAAGGCAGGCGGAGTGTAGCCAGAGTAGACAGCAGGTGCTCATGGTCATTGTGGACCCGTGTGAGAACTGGCTGAAAACAAGGGGTTTGCCCTCTCTAACAGTGTGAGAAAAGAGTTTGAAGATAGGCTAGCTACATCCATTGGTGGAATGACTTTGTCAGGGAGGCTTAACTGTTTAAAAAGGCCTGTTAGGTCATAAGGTAAGATTTTTTTCCCTTTTGAGGAAAGATAGAGTAACAACTTGCTAATAGGTGAGGATAAGGTGACTAACATGTTGGTTTACTGTATAGAACTGTGCTGTCCGGCCGGCTGGTACAGCTAGTGGTGCTTGAGCAGGGCTGCTCCAGATGGAGATGCACTGTTAACTGTCAAGTATCAGATTTTGGAGACTTGGCACGAAAAAGGATACTTAGACTTGTTATGCTGAATAAACAGGCTCAGCAATGTCTTTCCCCTTTTGTGGATGGTAGAACATTTTAAAATGTTTGCAGCTTGCATTCTCTATTTACTGTTCCACACTATTGTAATATTTTGTTACTGAGTTCTGATTGCATTATGGTTTGAGACTATTCCTTATATGGTTTTACATGATTTCAATCCTTGTATTTTTTAAAATAATTTTGTTGATTTAAATTTTATGCATATAAGTATTTTGCCTACATGTATGTATTGTGTACTACATGCGTACAATACATATGGAGGCCAGGAGAGTGTCCAGTTCTCTGGAACTGGAGTTACATATAGTTCTGAGCTGCTGTGTAAGTACTGGCAATTGAACCTGGGTCCTCTGGAAGAGCAGCAAGTTCTAGTCTTCTAACCTCCTGGGTTTTTTTTTTTTTTTTTTTTTAATCTGAGAAAGGATCTCCAGGCTGGACCAGAACTTATCGTCCACGTCTTAACTCATGACAATCTTCTTGTCTCATACTCGTGAGTCCTTCAGTGCCTTTAAACGATCAAAACGTCTATGGTCTGGGATATGTTCTATCTTGGTGACACAGTCCACTTGGAAGTAATGTCTATTTTGTAGGCTTCAGCGTTCTCTAAATAGAATAAGGTCGAAGTCAAATTGATGGGTAGAGTTTGAGTTTTTGGCAGTTGGCTTTTCCGTCTGTTTACTCTGAGTTGCCGAGAGACTGTTATGTATTTGCACATGTGCAGTTATGCCAGTTTCTCAGATGGCTTGAAGCTTCAAAGTCTGTATGATCTTGTCATTTTGTCACATTGATCAGTCATTTTGTGATTAGCATTTGTCCAGTGTGGCTCTTCCATTCTCCTGACTTCTCACCTTTCTAAGATGAGGAGTTGGGGCCTTGGGACCACTCTCATGCACTCATCCCTTCTCTGTGAAACTTGTCATTCCAATAGAGGGTGGTTAACATAGAGACCCACCACTGATCAAGATGCAGAGAAAGAATGCAAAATGCTTAGCACTAAATGGAACATATAGACTGTGGCCCCTCCTCCCAAGGCTCAGGGATCATTTTGGGAGAGGGGGAGAAAGTGTAAGAGCTGGAGCTAATGGATGGCTACAAGGAAGTCTTGGAGACACAGCAGGAGAGCTACACATGGATTTACGGTGGTTGCCATAGCATGCACAGCCTTGTGCAAGCCCATGCCAGACCAAATTCCAGCATGAAGATGGAAGTTGGGCCCCAAGTCCACCCCTAACCATGAAGCTATGGGCAATTAATTGTTACCTGTTAAGAAGAAACATCAGCTTTTGGGTTTTTTTCCTTCCCCTGAGAGTGTAGCCTCTGGTAATTTGACCATACTTTAATGGAAGAGGGCACATCCAAGGATGTTTGGGCAGCATAAATTGGTCTTTACGGGTTTTAAAAAAAAGGATACAAAGTTGTGAAGTTGGGTGGATAGGGAAAGGGGTAGATCTGGGGCTGGAAAGAATTGGAGGGGAGTGAGCATCAAAATGTATGAAACTCAAAGCAATTTACATTTTTTTATGATTTAAAATTTTTTTTAAGTTGAAGTTGGCTTAACTATGTAACAGACTGATGTCCTACAGGTACATCACTGAGATTTGTTCCTTAAAAAGTATTCCTTTTCCTTTCTTCATTCTGTGTGCATTCCATTGTAGGTTTTGAGTTTGGTGTATTTGGAGATATGGTCTTTCTATGTAGTTCTAGTTGGCCTGAACTCACCATGTAGACCAGGCTGGCCCTTGAACTTGCAAAGATACTCCTGCCTCTGCTTCCCAAGTGCTGGGGATAAAGTTATTCCCTACCACATGACTCCTTTGTAGTTTTTCAAGTTCCCTGGATCTCCCTGTAATACCTCCCCCCCCCCCAAGGTAGGTTTCTCTGTGTAGCTCTGTCTATCTTGGAACTCACCACTCACCAGGCTGGCCTTGAGCTCTGAGATCATCTGCCTTTGCTTCCCCAGTGCCCCACTGCCCAGCCTTCTAGCCTCCTTTTCGTACTCTCTCCTTGTCTGTCTCTGAGGCTCTTCAACTTGAGTAAGTGGTAGAAATAGCCAGCTAGATTTTGGTTTGATTTATTCATTTTTCTATCTTGGTTCAGGACTGGTATGCACAGGCTCAGGGGGAACCCTAAGCAATTGATATAAGAAAGTTTCATTTGCAGATTAAGTGATGCATGTATCTCAATAGGGAGGGTTTGCCCAAATGACGAAGTTAGTATCCAAGGACAGTGGCATTGGTAAATGAGTCATTGGCAGATTTGAGAGATAAGCAGAGGTGACCAATGTGGGGAGAATTAGGGTAGGCAGCATTGACTTTGCCATCTTGGTGTCTACAGAACGTGGGAAACACAGAAGATTGTATTTCTCTCTCTCTCTCTCTCTCTCTCTCTCTCTCTCTCTCTCTCTCTCTCTCTCTCTCTCTCTCTCTCTCTCTCTGTGTGTGTGTGCTTCTTGTACTTGGAAATTGTGGCTTGAATAAGAATGGCCTTCATAGGCTCATAGATTTGAATGCTTGATCCCCAGGGAATAGCACTATTTGAAAGGACTTGTAAGTGTGGAGGAAATGTGTCATTGGGGGTGGGCTCTGAGGTTTTCAGAGGCTCAGTGGCTCACTCTCTTCCTGTTGCTTGTGGATCTGGATGTAGAACTCTCAGCTCCTTCTCCAGCACCATGTCTGCTTGCCGATCATCATGAATGATGGGCAAGTTCCAACTTAATGCTTTCCTTCATCAAAGCTGCTGTGGTCTACATGCGGAGGTGGACCCGACATTCTGTGCAGAGGCCACCATTTGCCCTGCCCTGTGTGACTGTTCTGGTTGGCTTCTGCCTGTGACTTAGGACTTCCAGGCCCTGTTACATCCCGCTGAGACTAGTGAGTCCACTCCATGCCCTGCCCCAGTATCTGCACACAGGCTTGCAGGTGTCCTTGGAGGCCAGGAGAGGAGTCAGATGCCTGGAGTCACAGGTGGTAATGAGATGCCTGTTGTGGGTGCTGGGAACCAAACTCTGGTACTCTGCAAAAGTATCAAGTGTTCTTAACTATGAAGCCATCCCTTCAGCCCTGCATCCTTCGTTTTAACACAAGTCCACATGAGTGTGCATATGTGATATGCATATTAAAATTTGGGAAAGGCTACCAGGTCTCACCTAGGAGCTGCAGCACTTGTAGAAAAGAAGTATGTGTTTGTTCTGGTTGCCCCTCACTTTTGATTAATACTCTCTTCCCCATGGTAGCTCTTCCTGCTCCTGCTCTGCCCTTTCTTCGATCACTCCTATTAACAATTTGTCCCTTCTTTGGAACCAGTGAAAAAGCCTTCTGCAAACATGCCTGCAGCTCACGGGCAGATGTGATAACTTACTCAAACCAACCTGATACTTATTTAATTTCCCTGGGTCGTCCACTCCAAAGCGTTTTTAAAAAGTCATTTCTGAAACTTTGGATAGGCCATTTGTTGGTCTGTAAGACCTTCTCCCCAGAGAGGTTGATAATTATACCTGGAATGAGAAAGTTCTGTTATTAGAAATAATATTTGGCCTTGGAAAACTCTAGATACGTTGGGTGGGAGAGGACTGAAAGCAGGGGGACAAGCTGTGCCCACAGCCCCCACTTCTGTGCTTTGACAAAGAGGCCAAGAGACCCACTGGAAAGACAGATCCAAGAAGCTGCTGGCTCTTTGGGAAATGTGTTCTCCAACATAGCTGCTAGCTATGTGCAGCTTAGAGGGGCATCTAATTTAAGTAGCATCAAATGTCCAGTTTTGCCCTAGCCGCCTCTCCACCATCATGGAAAGTTCTGTTGGATTGTGTTCTCTGAAAAGTCATTTAGTGGCCATGTTCCTATTGTGGTGACAGAATTCCTGAAACAACTTGGAACAAGAAGGGATTTAATTCAGCTCTTGATTTCTAAAGTTTAGTCCATAGTCTATGGCCCTGTGGTATGGCCTGTGGTGGGGCAGAATGTCATGGAGGCCACAGAAGCATGGGGCAGAAGCAGGGATGGAAAGGCAACTCCCAAGGACATGCCCCTAGTTACCCACTTCTTCTAGCAAGGCCCCATTTTCTGAGGTTTCCAGAATCTTCCCCAAACAGCACCTGTTGCAGCATATTTGATCACACTGTGAACCCTGAAATTGTGTTATTTAAATAAAATCAACCATATGTCAAGAGGTGGAACAAGAAATCAGTTGACTGGAAGTAACCATAGAGAGTGAGGGGAGGTCAGAGAGAGAAAGAGAGGAGGAGGAGGAGGAAGAAGAAGGAAGAGGAGGGAGGGACATTTTGTTGGAGTTTTGTTTCAGATGGTGTAAGAGAGAACTCTCTGGGGCAGATGCAGAGGAGGAAGGTGTCAGCCAGCTGCTTTCTCTGCCTCTCTGAGCTAGCAGGTTTTCACCGGAGTAGTCATTATTGGTCAAATAAGACACTCAACCAAAACCGACATCTGCCTCCCTGTGAGGAGGCAGCAGCAGAGGTGGTGGCAGTGAGGCAAAGGCTTCCTCGGCTGCAGCTTCAGCTGCAAGATGGCAGCAGCGATGGAGTTATAGTCAGCAGCAGAAGCAGCAGTGGGTTGAGGTGCAGCCGCTGTGCTGCCAGTAAAACAGCAGGCACCCTTCCTGGGGTACCAGGTTGTGATCCAGGGTACTAGATTATTTTCTCAATCGAGGCTCTCCTCTCTCAAGTGACTATAGTTTGTGTCTAGTTGACACAGAACTATGATTCCATAGTTCCTTGTGTTATATGAAGGGTTTACACAGAGAAAATGTGCATATAGTTCATTGCTGAAAGTCAGTGCGCATGTTCTTAGTAGTTTTGCTCGGTATCAACAGGAGAAAGGCCTCCATGCACACGGGCCAGCCTGTAGGCTGCCTGTCTGTGTACAGGTTAAGTATCCTGGCCACATATTTTTTTGGCATTGGTCTTTGAAAGTGTATTCCAATGTGATTCAGCCTCAGTTGATCTCGTGTGCCGTAGCTACTGTGCCAACACAGGGACAACTGAGGATGAGGTTAGGACGGTGCTGCCCAGGTCAGCTCTGTCTGATGCCACAAGGTCTCAGTAGCGTCTGTCTGGGAACACGAAGGTTTCGGTTACAGCGTCCTCCCTCATGTGATGGCTAATCTTGGTGGTTGATCACATCTGGGACCTATAACCTAAGCTGCTGGCCGCTTCTGTGAGAGATTTTCTTCCACAGATTATCAGAGGACTTGAAGCAGAAACACCCACCCTGAATCTGCTACCTTCTGCTGGCAGCTGCTTAAAAGGACATGGAAGCTTGAAGTCAGGGATGGTGATGCCTCCGGAAGTCCCCTTATTGTACAGGATTGTTTTGGCTATCCTGGGATTTTTGTTTTTCCATATGAAGTTGAGTATTATTTCAAGGTTTGTGAAGAATTTTACTGGGATTTTGCTGGGCATTGCTTTTGGTAAGATTGCTGTGTTAATTCTACCTATCCAAGAGCATGGAAGATCTTTCCATTTTCTGGTATCTTCTTTAATTTCCTTCTTCAAATACTTAAATTTCTTGTCATAAAGGTTTTTCAATTTTTTGGTTAGAGTTACCCCAAGATATTTTATATTGTTTGTAGTTATTGTAAAGGGAAATGCGTCTCTGATTTCTTTCTCACTCCATTTATTATCTGAATATAGGAGGGCTACTGATTAGATTATTTTGAGTTATTCTTGTATCCTGCCATATTGCTGAAGGTGTTTATCAGCCATAGGAGTTCCCTGGTAGAATTTTTTGGGTCACTTATGTTGATTACCATAGCAAATAGTGAGAGTTTGACTTCTTCCTTTCCAATCTGTATTCTCTTGGTCCCCTTTTGTTGCATTGCTGCTCTAGCTAGAACTTCAAATACTATATGGAGTAGATATGGAGAGAGTAGACAGCCTTGTCTTGTTTCTAATTTTAGTGGAATCGTTTTGAGTTTCTCTCCATTTAATTTGGTGTTGACTGTTGGCTTGCTGTATATTGCTTTTATTATGTTTAGGTATGTTCCTTGTATTCCTGATCTCTCCAAGACCTTTATCATGAAGGGATGTTGGATTTTGTTGAAGGCTTTTTCAACATCTAATGAGATGACCATTTTTTTCTTTCAGTTTATTTATATGGTAGATTACACAATGGAGTACTACTCAGTGGTAAAAAACAATGACATCTTGAATTTTGCAGGCAAATGGGTAGAACTAGAAAAAACTATCCTGAGTGATGTAACTTAGACCCAGAAAGGCAAACACGGTGTGTCCTCACTCGTAAGTGGATATTAGACAAAAAGCAAAGGATAACCAGCCTACAGTCCACAATCCCAGAGAAGCTAGGTAGCAAGGAGGATACTAAGAGAGACATAAATGAAAATGAATTCCCCACGGGAAGTTGAAATAGGCAAGATCTCCTGAGTAAACTGGGAAGGGGGAAGAAGGAGGAGAGTTGGGAAGGGAGAAGGGGGGAGAACATGAGGGACTGGGAAAGTTAAACTGGGAAAGGACAGAGGCAGAGTAAGGAAAGATAGATCTTGATAGAGGGAGCAATTATGGGGTTAGAGAGAAACTAGGCACCAGGGAAATTTCCAGGAATCAACGAGGATGACCCCAGCAGAGAATCTAAGCATTAGTGGAGAGGGTGCCTGAACTGCCTTCCCTAAAAGCACATTGATGACTACCTTAATTGTCATCCTAGAACCTTCATCCCGTAACTGATGGAAGCAGATGCAGAGATCCACAGCTAAACACTGGGCTGAGCCCCTGGGAGTCCAGTCATAGAGAAGGGAGAAGCTATACTGTGAGCAAAGGGGTCAAGACCACGGGGAAACCAACAGAAACAGTTAACTAGAGCTAGTGGGAGCTCGCTCAGTCTGGACTGATACCCGGAGAATCTGCATAGGACTGAACTAGGCCCTGTGAATGTGGACAACAGTTATGTGGCTTGGGCAGTTTGTGGGGCCACTGGCCAGGAAACCAGTATTTATCCCTAGTGCATGAACTGGCTTTTTCGAGCCCATTCCCTATGGAGAGATAACTTGCTCAGCCTAGGTACAGGAAGGAGGGCCTTGGTCCTGCCTCAAGCGATGTGACAGACTTTGTTGACTCCCTCTGGGAGTCCTCCCCTTCTCTGAGGAGTTGATGGGCAGTGGGGTAGAGGGAAGGTGGGGGCAGCAGGAGAAGGGGAGGGGGAAAGAACTGAGATTGGTATGTAAAATAAAAAGATTTTTTTTAAAAAAATAAAAAATACATAGAAGAAACAAGCTTTTGCTTTTTGCCTGTTTTCCCCTATTCTTGCTGGCAAGTTCATCTGTCCTGTTGCTGTGGTTGGTATTAAGTCAAGCTTCTTCAGGATTCCAATGGAGGCTGAAGACCGGCAGCTCTCCAGGAACATCTAGGAATCCAGCACCACAGTGAGTCTGCCAAGAGATCCAGCCTCATGAACAGCTACTAGATTCTTGACTTCCAGGTTTCCATGGGGAGACAGCCATTTTTGGACTATCTGGACCACATCCTAATCAATCTAGTATTTCCCTTTTAATGTACATACCCACCCATCTGTTCCTTCTGTTCCTTCTGAGGATGGCTAATACACCTCCTTATACCATTTTAAGCTAGCCCTGGAAATGAAGCCTGGGTACTTCCCCAAAGCTCATGGCGGGGAGAGAGGCGCAGTGGAGAGATATTTACTTGTCCAGTAAGTCCATGGGGAATTCATTGACCTTGTGTCCCAGTGCTTTTGAAACTGGTAGGGACAAGCATGCTGATCTTGATTGCTCTGTTGTTTCTTCAGTTATACAGGCAGGATGCAAATAACTACATTACTGAGTTGCAAAGGACTCTGGGCTGTCTCTGTTCAGTGAAGACAGACATAAACAGTGCAACAGATTCTACCTAACCTGCAACACGGGGTGTCTCTGAAACACTTAGGGAATACTCTCTGAGTAGCTCTATAGCTAGGTCAGTCTAGAGATGTTCCAGTAAGGGGAAATCCACATGGAGTATACTATCAGCAAAGGTGGGGAGGAAGCCAGATGCCCACCAGTGAGTTACACTCAGCAGCGCCCACAGATGATGGAACACCATGGCTGCCCACCAGTGAGTTACACTCAGCAGCGCCCACAGATGATGGAACACCATGGCTCTCTACCTCAAGCCCTCTCCAGCTGCTGTGCTCTGTGCCCTCTTACCAGGCCTGCTCCACTGCCTTCCTGTCCCTCATGCCCCTGACCTCCATGGTGCTGCCCACCTAAAGAAAGCTGTGTGAGCCAGGCAGAGTGGCACACTTGTTTGGGAGGCTGAGTCAGGAGGATTGCCATGAGTTTGAGGCTCCAATGTCAACAAACAAGCAAACAAATAAAGCAACTACAACAAGAATGAACAACCCGTGGGTGTAAGGTCTGGCCCACAGGAGAGGAGTTTAGGAAGGGGAGGCGTTGCCCGTTCTCTCTCCCTCTTTTCTGTCAACCACACCAAGGACACCATGGAGACATTTTGGAGAAGACTTAGTTACATAGTTGGCTCCTGACACTTGCCACACATCTCCCTTTGGACAGTAACTTCATAACTCTTTGAATCCATGCAGGCCTGGGAGCAGCTCTTGCCCCAGACTCTGGGGGAGTCTTCCAGATTTGAAAATTTGTCTCAAACCATCACAGCACAGTGATAATTATAAAGAGGAAGAATAGCTGGGCCCCGGGGTGGTGGAACAGGAGGTAGGAAGCAGAGGCAGGAGGTTCAAGAGTTTCGGGTAAGCCTGGCTACACAGTGAGAATCCATCACACTCAGACACATTTTCATAAAAGTGCACCTTTTTCAAAAAATTATTTTTTGAATTGCTGTTATCTTGCCTTCTAAAATTCCCTCTTATTATCTTTTACCTTAATACATCACACCATACTCAATAACAAATTCCAGTGGTTTTAAAGACTTAACATGAAAAACAGGCCCTGAAACCATGAGAAAAAAATAGCAAACTATTTTTAAGATCTCAGTCAGAGAGGTGTTCTTAAAAGAGACCCCCCACTCCTCACTCCTTGACTACAAAGGACAAGAGCAGTCTGATTGGTTTTATTTTTAGAATGGCAAAATGTAGCATCTAAGAAAAGAAAGGCAAATGTCCTTGTAGAAAAAAGGTGAACCAGAAGTTTGCAGAGGAGCAAATCTCAGTGGCTAAGGCACACAGGGAAAGATACTCAGCTGCCCCATTCATTGGGAAAATGAATATTAAGCTGGGTGTGGTAATTCCAGCACTTGGAAGGCTGAGGCAGGAGAATCACTATGGGTTAGAAAGGTCACAGTAGGTTTCAAGACAGCTTAGGCTACAGAATGAAACTCTGTCTCAAAAAAAAAAAAAAAAAGAACCAACCAACCAACCAACCAGTCAATTAATCAACCAACCAGTTAATCAACCAGCCAACTAAGCAACCAACCAAGCACGAACTGACCAGCCAGTCAACCAGCTAGCCAACCAATCAAACAACCAGCCAGCCAACCAATCAACCAACCAACCAACCGACCAGCAAATCAACCAACCAGCCAGCCAACCAACCAACCAACCAGTCAACCAGTCAACCAACCAGCCAGCCAATTAATCAACCAGTTAATCAACTAACCAGCCAACCAACCTACCAACCAATTAGCCAATCAGCCAATCAAGCAGCCAACTAATCAACAAGTCAGCCAATCCAACCAGCCAGCCAGCCAACCAACCAACCAGTTGGCCACACAACCATTCAGTCCATTCAGCCATATATGTAGTCAACTATGCAGCCAAGCAAGTGAACAACCAATAAACTGCCAAAATTAGCAAAACAACACTGAAATGTTATTTTTATTCATCAGACAAAGTGAAAGTGTTGTTATACCAAGCATCAATAGTATAAAAGGGAAATGGTGGACAGGTACATGGCTGAGGGTCATCCATCAGAGTTCTGTAAGATGGGAGATGCTGGTATCTTGTGTCTAACAACTCTGTTTCCATCTTGCCTCCCTAAAGCAACTCTTTAGCTTGTGTTTAGGAGGATCACTCAATGTTAGAAAGAGCCTGGGTGTTCATCAGGAGGGGAAGGATGAATAAGATATTGAGGAGTGTCAAAAGATTCCTCTCGAATCTAAAATGGCTGAAAGACACTTAAGGAAATGTTCAACATCCTTAGTAATCAGAGAAATGCAAATCAAAACAACTCTAAGATTCCATCTTACACCTGTAAGAATGGGCAAGATCAAAAACACTGATGACAACTTATGCTGGAAAGGTTGTGGGGTAAAGAGAACACTTCTGAATTGCTGGTGGGAATGCAAGCTGGTATAAGCCCCTTTGGATGTCAGTGTGGCGATTTCTCAGAAAATTAGGAAGCAACCTTCCTCAAGACCCAGTAACACCACTTTTGGGTATATATCCAAAGGATGCTCAATCATGCCACAAGGACATGTGCTCAACTATGTTCATAGCAGTTTTGTTTGTCATAGCCAGAACCTGGGAACAACCTAAATGCCCCTCGACTGAAGAATGGATAAGGAAAAGGAAAATGTGGTACATTTACACAATGGAGTACTACACAGCAGAAAAAAAAATCTTAAATTCTGCAGGAAAATGGAAGGAGCTAGAAAACATTATTTTGAGTGAGGTAACCCACATACAGAAAGACCATTATCACATGTACTCACTCATAGGTGGTTTTTAAACATAAAGCAAAGAAAGCCAGCCTATAAATCACAATCCCAGAGAACTTAGACAACAATGAGGACCCTAAGAGACACTTACATAGATCTAATCTACATGCGAAGTAGAAAGTATAAAAAGACAAGCTCTCTTGAGTAAATTGGGAGCATGGGGACCTTGGGGGAGGGTTGAAGGGTGAAGGGGAGAGTCAGGGAGGGGAGCAGAGAAAAATGTAGAGCTCAATAAATATCAATAAAATAAAATAAAATAAAAGAGAGAGGGGATAGGGGCTAGAAAAATGGCTCAGCAGTTAAGAGAACACATTGTTCTTACAGTGATTTCCCTAATGCCTTGGCTTCCTTACTTTCCCGGATGCTTCCTTCAATCCCTGCCAACCTCTACGCCAGCTTGACTCAAACTGCTTGGCCCCTTTCTTTCCACTTCTCCATCCTCCTCCTTTGGACTAAGAACCCCAAGAGGGAACCTAAATTTCCCAAGTAACACGTTGACTCTGGTGGGACTCCCCTGAATTTCTGCTTAAAAGTGCTTCACCACGTGTCAGCGGGAGGCAGCTACTGTGCCTCAGGAGTTTGCGCACAATCGCCTTTTCCAACTACCCGGCAGCCTCTGCGCCTCTCTCGGAACACCAGGAGGTGGTAGCTTATGCTTTGGGAAGGTGCAGTCCCCGGGTCAAGGTCCCAGAGCTGGAGAGTCTGGCAAAGCTAGGTTTGAATGCACTAGGGCCCTCCTCCAGGCAAGCACCCCTTCTGGCCTGGGGGTTGGTCCTGGTCCTGGAGCCCACCCTGGAGCTAGCCAACTGGCCCTGGCTGCCGTGGGTGGTGGAGGAAGGGCTCCCTGGTTCCACTGCCTTTCTGTGGCTTGAACAGGAAAGAGACAAAGGTTCCATTTTAGGGCTGAGGAAAAGCATTTGAGGTATTTCCATGGGAAGTGGCAGCCAACAAAAGCCACGCTGGGTGGTGTTCTAGTTAATTGCAGGAAGGCAGGCCGGCCTCTAGGATATTACCTTTCTCGACTGGAAAGTGTTTCTTTGAAAAACGTTTTGGTTGAGCCTAGGCCTCCTACGTTTTAGCAGATCTGCTAGCTCATAACTATGAAGAGAGTCACCAAGTTGGTCCTCGGGGACTGGGAGGGAGGGAGGTGGAGGCAGCAAGGGGCTTGAACAAACCACCCAGATGACAACTCTCTGCTGAATGATGGCCGCAAAACACTGGATTAGATTTCTCGGCCCATGGAAAGCCCTAAAGGGGGCTGCTCCCCCGAGGCCTGCCCCCCCCAGGTGGAAACAGAATCTGCGACCCTGAAGGAAATATCTCCTGCCCCTGCCATGGAGGAGTGGGCAGGAAATGAGGCCAGGGTTCTTCTTAAAACTCCCCCCCCCCACTTTTTAATAATGGAAAAAAAAGAGAGAAACGTTTACAAAGTTATGAGTACCGAGGTGTTAGGCTTGATGCATTGCTTCCCGGGCTGATTTACAGGATGCTTGCTATTTAAAGCGCTGGTGGGTGAGGTGACTGAGGCAACCACCTGAACAGGGCATTACCTGCCTTACATCCCAGGTCACCCCGCTTAGCAGGAGAGCAGCTGGTTGTGATCCCAAGCCCCGACTATGTCTTCTATGCCCGCATGAGGTGTGTGTGTGTGTTTACATGCATGTGAAGACCCAAGGTCACATCAGGCATCTTCCTCCGTGGCTCTCCACCTTACTGTTTGGACACATGGTCTCTCACTGAACTGGGTACCAATGCAGCTAGACTGGAGAGCCAACAAGCCCCAAAGATCTGCCTGTCTTCACCTCCCCAGCACTGGCTCCCGTGGGTCTGCTGTGTGCTTTTTCACATGGGTTCTGGAGACTGACCCAGGTCCTCATGCTTGTTCAGCAGACACGGTACCGATGGAACCACCTTTCCTGGCCATCCTTGCTGCTTTTCGTTTTCCATGCTGGGGATGGAACCCAAGCCTCCTATGTACCAGACAAGTGCTCTGCCATTCAGCTTCCCCACCAGTCCTGGGGCAGGGCGTCTTGAAGGAGGCGAGAACATGTATCCAGACCACTGAGTCCAGCATGGGGCTCTTCCACAGACCTGCCCCCTAAACAGAACACTGCCGTGCTGAGACCGGTTTTCACTGGGCCGTAGGACATGTGGACACACAGTGTATGAGTAAAAACCCAGTGTCACTCCCTCCCCACAGCATGAACACTGTCACAGTTGAGCTCCTTGGCGTCTGTCCTTAGAATCCTCAAGTCCCCACTCTGCCTAGGCTGCCCCAGTTCCTGTTCCTGCCTCAGCCCTGAAGATGGGATCCCTTACCGCTGCCCTGTGTGGGTGGGAAGTGCCACTGGGACAATGATCCCTCTTGCGGGCTCCCTTTCTCCTCTGCTGGGGTCCAGGCTCCTATTAGTGACCCTCCTACACAGACATTACCCCTTACAGTTAAGGCTAGAGACAGTCAGGGATGCTGGGTGCTTCGCCTTCCGCCTTCCCTGGCTGGCTTCCTTCACTTCAGCCCTGTAAAGTATGGGGAGCTGGCTCCCAGGGAGGCAGCTGATGGCTCCAGACACATCCCATCATGCCTATAAGCTGCAAAAATACCGGCTTATGGAGGGAAAAGTTCTATCTGATTGAAGCAGAGAAAAATGACAGTTCTGGGAAAAGCCATGGTTTTTGCAGGAAGTTTTGTGGGATCTGTTCTTGGGGCTCTGTGGGTCCCTGAAAAAAATGGGGGCGAAGGTTCCTGCTACTAGTTTGGAGCAGTGGCCAAACATCTTTGCTTCTCCGAGGGTGAAGAGACAGCTGTGGGCTAGTGTTCCCCCGGGAGCCTCCTCAGGGGCTGCCATGCCTATGGCCAGCAGGGGTCGCTGCTGCCCAGAGCACGGCGCCCAGGCCGCAGGGACCACGGCACCCAGAAGGCAGAGAGCTCGGAATATCTTGGGACATTTTCTTTTCCAACAGATTAAAATCCTGCTCACTCTGCACTTCTGACTAAGAGAACGAGCGAACCCCCTTCCTTGTCTCCCCAAAAAGATCTCATGGAGGTCTGTGGGGCTGTGTCCTCACAGTGTGCAGTGGCGAGGGCTCCCAGCGCCTTGTCTGCCAGGGCAGGCTGTCTGGGCACCAGCTCCTTTCAGTCCCTCTGCTGTAGGTTACACTGGTGGTAACATTCTCAGCCAGGCAGTAGGAGGGAAGACTTGACGGCTGGATCCAGGACACTGTGTGTCCTTGGGCTGACACTCTGCATAGAGTTCAAAATGAAGAGACTCACCAGGCACCGACTGTAAGATCAGCCCTGGGCACTTGGTGAGCTGCCCAAGCTGCGTGTTGTGTCGGTCCAGCATGTTGGTCCCTGTTTTAAGGACAGCTGACAGATTCATCAGCAAGTCCCTTCAGTCAGGATTAGTGACGCGTTTATCAAGATGGATGGCCAATGTGCCAACTCTTCTCCTGTGTCCATGTGGTCTGAACAGGGCCACTACTGCTAAAAATGCCCTCTCTGGATGGGTGCAGCTCTGTGTAGGAGCCTCGCTGGCACCGACCTCCTTAGTTTGACCCATTTATTTAGTACACAAACCACACCACGGTACAGGCTGTTCCTACTGACGGTTGCCTTTTGCTATAAAGGAGCCTTAAGCTTTGGGGGAGGATTGATCGGAAAGGAACGTGAGCTGTTGGCGTTCCGACCTGGTGGTGTTTCCCCCAGCAAGTGCCCTCTGCATGGAGTGATCAGCACCCCCTGGAGAACACTCAGACTTGTTACTCAGAAGAACAAGGCCCAGGGGTGAAGGAACTCACCCAAGCACAAGGGTGTTAAACGCTTGAGGCAGATGGAAAATTCAATGGCGGTGCAGACCACAGAAGACAGGGAAGTGGGGCTGGGATCTTGTGCTTCTGGCCCAGGACAGAATGAGCCAGGCCCAAGTGCAGAAGTAGCTGTGGAGGCCAGGTGTGGAGGTGACTCCTTCATCTCACAGCCTTTCCTGGAGGTTTACTCCCACGTGACACCAAGGTTCTTTCTGGAAACTTCCGTCAGGAATTTTGAGCTGGGGGCTGGAGAGATGTCTCAGTGGTTAAAATATGAATGTACACGAAATAAAAATAATAAATAAATAAATAAATAAATGGTGTGTGTTTGTGTGTTCTGAACTGTCTCCTGTCTATTGTTCCAACTCCTCTTTGGAGTCATGGATCCTGAAGTCACAGCTCCATATACATGCTGAGAAGACTCCTAGGGACAGAGGATTATGACTCTTAGGGACGGAAGATTATGACAAGGCTTGGAAGGAAGAAGCACCACAACCAGCATGTGGCCTGGGAGGATGTTAGCCTTGCACAGGGCCTTTACATCTCTGCTGGGTGTTTGGGTTGACCCTGATCTGGGCCTGGGCCAAGCTCTCCATCCTTCCTTAGTGCCCCCCCCCCAGGAGGGCACAGCAGCCCCCAGTCAGGGACGTCAGGCTCTCTTCTACCTGGTGGGTGAGTCTTCTCAAAGACCAAATTCTGCTTTACCCATGTACTGGGGTGTGGCCCTTGGTGTGACCGAGGACTGGAGTCTTGTCTTTTCCTCTGAAGTTCCCACTTCTTTCAGAAGGTGCTGGAAAAGCTGGGAAGGGCCCGTTGGGCAGGGAGGGCAGTACGCAGATGGTGTCTCCGGGGTGTCACCACACAACTGGGCAGGCTACAGGGAGGTTCAGTGTGCAGTGTCCAGGAGTCGAGGAGGTTCACTGCAAGTGGGGCTGTCTATAGGGAGGGCAGTGTGTAAATAGTGTCCGGGGGGGTCACCCAACACTGGGCTGTCTGCAGCAAGGGTAATATGCAGACAATGATCTGGGGAGGTGTCACCCTGCACTGGGGTGTCCCAACAAGAGCTTGAACTGAACCATGACCCCAAATTGGAAAACACGGCTCCATTTCACCAAACCCCAAACTGAACCCAAATATTATTACTTTTTGACTGCGCTCCGAATCCCACGAATGTTTTCTCTTAAATACCTACCAAACCAGTTTGAACTAGACACAAACATATGTGTTTTCTAAAACCATTTGCCCTGAACTTCAAAATAATCTCCCACCCGAGGCGATGTGAGACTTTGTGGATTGGGTGTGTCCTGGTCACAGCAGCTGTAGAACCCTGTTCATGGCCCGTGTTCCCCTCACGCTCTGAGTACTTAAACTTCACTTCCTAGCTTTAAAAACGGAAATAGAATTTGCATAGAGTGTACTTAAATGCACAATTGGATAAATGTTCACTAATACACGTATGTAAGAATTTGGTTCCCTCTAGTCAAGATGTAGCACATTTCCATCAGTCTGGAGAATTCTTTGCCCTTTCCCAGGCCATCTTGCTCCCATACACAATCCTGTTTTGATGTCTGTCTCCTTTGCTTCTCATCTGAAGTGTCTTACCAACCCTCATCCCTATCTTAGAAAAAGAGAACATGCAGATACCCATTTTAGGGACAGGACAACAGAGGCTCCCTTATTTCTCACAGAGATGGAGCTACCCAGGGTTCTGGCTGCTCAGTTCCGATTCTGGTATTCCATGTTAGCCTTCTGCTAGATTATAGAGTCATCCTGGGGTGGTTGCTTCCAGCAGCTATCGAGGGAGTGGAGCTTCTATCGGCCTCTAAGCACCATGGGGCACATTTGCCCCCTAAGCAGGCCATTCTTTCCCCACTCACTTGGGGACCTTGTCAACAGAGAGCAAGTGTTCCTGTACATTGCTATCTGTGCTGTACCACTTAGCACATCCCTGTGACAGTGTCCCCATCTCCAGTCTGCCTGTGTGTGGTGTCAGCTGGAGGCTCTGGTGCTTGTTGTGTACAAACTATATGTGACCCCTGAGAGCAGCGCCTGTCTCTCTGAGCCACCAAGCAGCGAAACATTGAACAGGCTCCCGGGCCTGGCTTCCTGGGGAGACATTTTCCAGGTCTGCAACAATGTTGAGTTTGATTTGATTTCCCCCTTTGCAGACGATTGTGTGGTTTGGGGTGTTTTGCTACTAGTTATAATCCCATAAAGCACAGCTGCTGAGATTTTTCCAAGAGGGCTGCTTTCAACCGCCCTCGTTGAAAAGGCTCTAATTTATTTCAGTCGCTTGTGGGAACCCAGCCTGAGCTCAAGACAAAGGCGTCCTGTGTTGATGTAATTGCCTGCCAGTGTCTCCTGGGGGAGGCTTTGCCATCCAGAGCCACCTTGCTGTCTTCCACCCCTCTCAGAGGGACACAGTAGTCCCAAGCCTGGTGGAGCTCAGGAGCCAGGACCGGCTTCTTGGCTGACCCATTTCCCGTGATCACAAGCCTCGTTCCTCAGCCAGTCATGTTAGTGCGAATTAATCTCTTTTGGTTTTGTATGGAGCCAAGTCCTGCCCACCGAGGGGTAACACTTGGGGTGAAGAGATTGATTAAGAGGGAATTTCAGCTAAATAGAGCAGGGCTGGACCTGTTGGAACTTTAGAGGGTCTAGGTTCCCAGCTGAACACAGGGATTGCCGCTATGAGTTTTCTACACGGCCAGGCCAGCTTGCTCTGGGGATCTCTCTCTGTCTCTGTCTCTCTGTCTCTTTGTCTCTGTCTCTCTGTCTCTGTCTCTCTCTCTCTGTGTGTCTCTCTCTTTCTCTCTCTCTGCCTCCCAAGCTCTGGGACCCAGACAGGCTGCTATGCCAGCTAGTGTTTACCTGCATGCTGGGGATCTGAATTCCAGTCTGTGAAGCAAATGCTTCAAGATGCTGAGATTGGTCAGTTGCCCTCCCCCACCCCAGCTGGACTCTAAACTCTATAGCCTCAGCCCAGCTCCGGAGACGCTGCTTGTTAGATCATAGGTACGTTTCCAGTTGCCTATCACTGGAGTTGGCTGTCACTGCTCCCCAGTGGGGAAGCCAGGGAGTGCTATGGAGGGGACAATGTCCAAGGCCCTGCATCCCATGACACTTGCAAGGCGATTGCCACAGAGCCGCAGAGATTCATTTCTTTCTGAGTAAGGTGAAGTTGCATGGAAGGGAGCATCAGCCTAGAAGGTGCCTCTCAATCACGGACTCACCTCTGGTCCAACCTTCCCTCAGAGGCGCCTAGCAAGGCCCACAGAATCAGGTGAGCTCCAAGTTGTTCGAGGCAGAAGTCCTCTTCTCACATTTGATTCTTGGAGGTTAGGGACAGAGCACTGGTGTCCTGGGGACCTCTAGGGGTCATGGCTCTTGTCTTGTCCATCTGAGGTGGGGCTCATGAGTCCTTATTTTTATTTAAAAAAATCTTTAGGCTGGTTGGCCAGTGTGTGTGTGTGTGTGTGTGTGTGTGTGTGTATGAGTGCATGCTTGCTTGTGTACATGTATGTGTTAGCGCATCTGCAAGTGTACATATTAAGCCAGTCAACCCCACGGCTTATTTCTCAGGAGTCGTCTTCTGAGATGCAGGAATCTTTTCTCAGTGTGACAGCGTGTGCCTTCTTGCTCTAAATAAGATGCTGCTTTAGCCTTTACTAGAGTCTGTGGCATTTTTTTAAAGCACAGATGAATGCACCCAAAGGAATGGTGACATTCAAAACTGGCCCCTCTCTGGCAGCTGTTTCACAGAAGCAGCTGCTCCCGTTCTTTTGGGATCCGAGTTGGAGACTCTCTCAGGACCATGAGATGTCCCCGAGATATCGTGGTTGAGGGGTGTTGGAGACAGTAAGAGCAAGGCACCCCCTTTCAGATGCCTTTTTCTCCTGGGTGAACTCAGATACCTCAGTTACAGAGCCTGCTAATTTCTTCAAGGTCAATAAGATTTAAGACAAACCGAGGAAGCAAATGGTTTCTTCTCTGCTCCCAGTTCATCCCTGTATGTCTCATTTTGTCACAATTAGTAGTTTGGGTTCTAGCCTTCTAGACTTTTCCATGTTTTCATAAACATGCATGAGAGTTTTCATTTTGACAGAGCTGGGACTATGAATCCCATTCTTGCTGCTCTCAACTTGTTGTGATTCCTGGTTTCTGTGGCCCTTCTTCAGATTCACGGTGAGTCTTTCCCTTGTCACAGACTACTCTAGAAAACACCCCTCTGTGAACTCAGTGTCTTAGTTTGGGTTTCTATTGCTGGGAGGAGACACCAGGACCATGGCAACTCTTTTTTTTTTTTGTATAAAAACATGTACATTGTTTATTAAGGAAAGGACAGCCTTTTCCTGCCACCGTTTTTAGAACTCACAGTATATGTTTTCCATCTATGACCTCTGAAAAGTTCTCTTTCACTGGAGAAAGCTACACGATGAACACACAGCTGGACAGAACCTCTGCAATCCTGCAGGGCAAAGGTAGAAAATGTTTCCAGCATTAGGGATGCCATCCGTAAGACATCTGGGAATGGCATTCCAGCTACCTCTTGCTAAGCTAAGCTCTCTCTTCTTCTTTCCAAAATACATCATTTAACTGTCTGTCAACTACACGACTGTTGTAAGGAAAACATTTAACTGAAGGGCTCGCTTACAGTTTCAGAGGTTTAGTCCATCATCATCATGGTGGGAAGCCCGGCAGTGTGCAGGCAGATGTGCTGGAGCTGACACATCCTCTCGCAGGCGACAGGAAGTCGACTGACACACTGGCAGTATCCTGAGTATAAGAAACCTCAAGGCCCGCCCCCACAGTGACACACTTCCTCCAACACAGCCATACCTACACCAACAAGTCCACACCTCCTAATAGCATCACTCGCTACGAGATTATGGGGGCCAATTACATTCAAACTACCATACTCAGATAGATGTTTTCTACTTGTGCTGTACTTAAGGAGTGAGGCTTTAGTTTGATTAAAAGCGAGTATCCTAGGCTTCTCAAGGGCAGAGAGGGGCAGTAAAAGGGGACAATGTCTCTATCTGCCCCTGATCTGGTGGGCATTTTAACCACAGTCATGGCAAGCACCCCAGGTAGATGCACTCCTAGCCCTTCCTGGTTCTGGATGGAGAAAGGCCCCACAAGATTGTTTAGTTGAGAAGCCTGGGGCCATAGGGGAGACTGATTTTCCCAAGGCACCTGTGAACCAGGGTTGAACCAGAGAGTGGGATTCCCAGTCCCATAAAGATTGCCACACATGGGCACTTCTGGGTCCTGGGTCAGATCCTTGTCTGGTGCCTTCTTCCTGTGTCTCACAGGGGCATGCCTGCTAGAATATCCCCGAGGTGTGAGGAGGTGGGCACATGCCTGTTAGAACATCTGAGGGCCCTTTCAGCATGCACGGCCTTGACTATGGATTTGAGGTTGGAAAATTAAAGCTACATTTGAGGTCTTCCACAAAAGAACCATGCCCTGGTTCCACAGGTGGGTTGCATTCACACACATGCATGCATACATGCACACAGGTCAGGAGAGAAGAGGCAGAGAGAAGGGAATAATGATGGTGGCTCATGTAATGAAGGGAAAGGATATTGAGGAACCCTGGGAAGTGGAAGATGATGGGGTACTCCGTGGGACCGAGGGACAGCATCACAGTGGAAAAGGAAGACAGATGGAGGGGTCAGAAGTGAATGGAGAGAGCAATGGGATGGGCAGAGGAAAAACAGAAGCTTTCGGTGTGCCTAGTCAGAGGTGGGTGTGGGGACCTCGTCTCTTCTTCCTCAGGGGGTGGCCCTGTTCCCCAGTTTTAATGGGTTTGCCTCATGTTCATATTTGAAAATGAGCCCTTCTCCTCCATCACTAGGCTTGGCCAACAAGCAGCTCTGGAGCAGAAGGCGGAAGCCCTCCCCACTCATCAGACTGTAATGGGGGTGAGCTAGGGTGCTGGGACTACAGACTGATTGGACATTACTCATACCACACGCTGCATTTCCTAATGAGAAAATGGTCCCGAATTGCCCCAAGGGATGGCTGTGATTGAACTATTTGCCTTGACGTCAGCTGCTGTAGTGAACGTGTACACGTGTGTGTGCTCGCACAAACAAGTGCACACAATCACCCTTCACCATGCGCCTCTGACCTGGAACAGCTCCGGGTTCCAGAGTTTAGCTCCAGCTTTCACTGAGTGCTCGGATGTGGTTGTCCTGAGAGGGGAGGGGGGAATCCCAGGGTTGGGCAGAGCAGCCCACCTCAGCCCCTCCCCCTGCGTGTTCTATTAGCCCACCTGTTGCAGGGAGCTGGGTTTAAATGGTTGAGGGTTTCAGGTTGTCAAATGTCTGCCTCTTAAAATGAGACTTGTTTCTTCCCAGGCAAGAATTCAGAGTTCTTTCCGGATCCTTCTACACTTTCTGCTGTGAAACTCCTATTTTATCTGGACATCCTCTGTATGAGGTGGACCAAGCCATTGAGATGCAGTCCCTTTTTTGCCAGGAGAAGAATTTGAAGCATATTTCAAACCAAATCACTATTAAATAAATATTAATTATATTAATAAATAAAAATGTATTATCAAATAAATATGCTTAGGAACTAGAAAGTTCTTAATGTAGAATTCATACACGTGAAGGAATCTAAGAGTGCTTGGCCTTGGTCATAAGGACATTAACATACTGCCTCCCTTGCCGTACTCTTACTCCGTACTCCCTGGTCTCGTGCAGTGGTCCCTTCCCTGGGGTGTCCCTCTCGGCCACTTTCTCAGTCATAACTCACCCTCCTAATTCTGTCGTCCATCCCTGTCTCTCTAGGTATTGCAGTTCCCCAGACATTTGCTGAGCTCCCATCAGTCAGCGTTAGCTTGGCTGTTAGTAAGCTGCTCTAACAACTTTGGCCGAGACACTGGGCACACTTTTTGGGCTCTGGACTGAGGCATAGCCCTCACCTCTTCCTGGGACATGCTGTTCCCAAGGCAGAGGGGAAAAGCAAATGATTGTGTGAGCCTGCATGGCTCAACAGTCTCTGCTCAGATGTGACACACATGGCTACCCATCCAACTGCCCAAAGCAGGTTACATGGGTGAAGGGCGGGTGGGAGGAATAAAGCTCTTACCTCCATGGGTGCATGCCATTCATGTGCCCTGATCATCCGTGTGCCCTGAGCACCCATGTGTCCTGAGCACCCGTGTGCCCTGAGTACCCATGTGTCCTGAGTACCCATGTGTCCTGAGCACCCATGTGTCCTGAGCACCCATGTGCCCTGAGTACCCATGTGCCCTGAGTACCCATGTGTCCTAAGCACCCGTGTGCCCTGAGTACCCATGTGTCCTGAGCACCTGTGTGTCCTCAGCACCCATGTGTCCTGAGCACCCGTGTGTCCTGAGCATCCATGCTTAGACTCAGGATTGTTGGGCTCCCCATTTAGAGCAGTTCAATGTCTGCTCTTAGCCTGAATTCAAATCCTCTTTCTGTAACCATTAGGGGCTTTTGATTACTGTGACTATGCTCCCTGTACTGCCTGGATTTGTGTGTCAACTTGACACAAGCTAGAGTTACCAGAGAGAAAGGAGCCTCAGGTGAGGAAATGTCTCCATGAGATCCAGGGGTAAGGCATTTTCTCAATTAATGATCAACGGGGGAGTTACCAGTACAACAGGTGGTACCATTCCTGGGCTGCTGGTCTTAAGGGAGAGCAAGATGAGCAAGTCATGGCAAGCAAGCCAGAAAGCAACACTCCTCCACGGCCTCTGCATCAGCTCCTGCCTCTAAAATCCTGCCCATATGAGTTCCTGTCCTGACTTCCTCCAATGATGGGCTACAAAATCAAAGTGTAAGCCAAATAAACGCTTTCCTCCACAACTGATATTTTGTCATGGCTTTTGTTGTAGCCATAGAAACCCTAACTGAGACACCCTCCTTCTTTTGCTGATCCAGTCTCATGGACCCCAGGCCGACCTTAAACTTGCTATGTAGCTATGCCCTTGAGCTTCTGACCTGCTGCTGCCACCTCTTCAGTGTTGGGGTTACGGTGTGACCAGTTCATATGGTGCTAGGGACTGAACTTAGGGCTTCTGAGTGCTAGGCCAAGTGTTCTACCAAAGGACACACCCACCCACCCATTTTATCTTTCTTTCCCCACCCCAACAAATTGAATGACCATCTGCATGTGCTCCTGTTGACCACACCCTTACTGGTACAGAATCGCACTTCATGAGATGACGTTTTGGCCGTGTGAGAATACTTCACATGACTGACAGTGGCTAGAATATGAGGTCCTGTGAGTGTATCCTCACCTTTTCACAATCTTCAGTGGTTTCCCTTTGCTCTCAAAAGAAAATCTAATTCCTCACTGTGCTCTCTAGAACTTCCACTGAGTGTCCTGTGGTCCCTCCTCCAGCCCTCCTTTCTTTTCTTTGTTTCTGTTTTTAAAATTTATTTTACATACCAACCACAGCTTTACCTCCCTCCTCTCCTCCAGTTCCCTTCCCCAGCCTCCCTTCTACCCCCCATCCACTCCTCCTCCCTTCAGAAGGGGTAAGGCCTCCCATGGGAGTCAGCGAAGCCGCAGTCCTCCTTTCTTGCTTGGTCATCATTGCTCATTCCCACCTTGGTCTCTTTACATTTCTACATGTGCATTAAAATTCTTTACATATTTATTATTTTGTGTGTGTGCATGTGTGTGTGTGTGTGCATGGTGTGTATGTGGGGTATGTGTGCATCATGGTGTGCACAGGGAAGTCAGAGGATGACTTGAGGAGTCAATGAGTTCCCTTCCAGGTCTCCAGGCTCAGTCAGTGCATTGACTTGCTGAGTCACCTCACTGATCCCTACAACAGCATTTCTGCTTTCAGGGAAAACTCTGCTCCCGTGACATGGGCCATTCTTCACTCCCTGCTTCTGCCCATTCACCGTCTCTGATTCGTGTGCTTTCTAGGCCTGTCTTTGTTCCCACAGTTCTAGATGTTTCATCAGTAGACTTCCTCACTGTGTCCAAGGTGGCATTAGCAACATTTGGATCATCAAGGATTTTTTTCCTTTAAGACAATGACATTTATCAAGATATTCGAGTCTTTACTTCTCCCTTTTCTCACGCAATCTAGTCTTTCTAGAGCATAGAAAGACTAAAAATGAACACAAGGCGTAGACATGTTGGAGGTGATCACTGGAGTCGACGAGACGGCAGGGAAGCAGAAGCCATGGCTTTCCATGACAATCTCGTCATATCAAAGGACATCTGCATGGAAATATGTTTTGTCACAGGCAGCCTCCCCTGGTGCTGGTGTCTACTTACCACATGCTCATTTGGCATTTGCCACTAACTTTGTTTAACAGGTAAGGAAACTGAGGTTCAGGTAGAAAAGGTGATACACCCACATATAGCGATATATATATATATATTATAATTTGTATAGATAGCATACCCACATATAATATATCTTATACACAAACAATATATAATACACACACATATATATACATATAGTGTGTAACATATATAAAGGTAATATATATATATATTGTGGTACATGTATTTGTGTGTGTGATGCTGGGGATTGAGCCTATGGCTTTGCACATGCTAGTTGCTACTACTGAGCTCTATCTATCTATCTATCTATCTATCTATCTATCTATCATCTATATATATCTATCATCTATCTATCTATCTATCTATCTATCTATCTATCTATCTATCTATCTATGTATCTATCTATCTCTCTAACTATGATCTATCATCAATCTATCCATCTATCATTTATCTATTATCTATATATCTTGCATTTGTGTACCTATGTATCTCTCTATCTTCCTATCTATCCATTTACCTATATACTATAGATTTCGTTAAGCTACTTGAGAAAGAATTCTGGGAAGCCTAGGCTAGTCTTGATCTCTGTATAATCAAAGATGATCTTGAACTTCTGCTCCTTCTCTTTCCACCTTCTCAGACCTGGGATTTACAGGCATTCAACACCATGTCTGGTTTATGTGGTGCTGCGAATCTAACCCAGGGCCTTGTGCTTGTTAGGCAAGCTCTCTATCAACTAAGCTACATGCTTTATTCCTTCTTTGTGTTTTTAAGCTTTGAGTCCAAGTCTCACTAAGTTTCTTAGGCTGGCCTTCAGCTTGTGGTCCTCCTGCATCAGTCTCCTGCGTAGCTGGAATTATAGTTATGTGCACCTAGGCTCCTGTTGAAAAAGCTAATATTTAAGAGATAAACTTTGAAGAGTTACAGGCTATGGAGAGGCATGTCCATCTCATGGAGAAGGCTGTGCTCTCGAGGCTGAGAGATGCAATTGGTTGACAGTCAGGTTGTCACCATGATGCCTAGCAGCTTGCAGCTTGCCACAGGACAAAGAACCATCCCACTTGGTGATTGAAACCATGATGGATCAATACAAAGCAAACACCATTGATTGCCACCCAGAACCACCCAGAAGTAGAACCACTTCCTGGGTTTCCCCTCCCCACTCTCTTTCTTAAGAGACACCCAGCACCTGTGTTTCCATGTCTCCCAGTATGGCGACCTGTTTGCCTGAAGCTGGGAGGAAATGGGATATGACCTTCTCTCCTGCTCCATCTTGTCACATAAGCCCAAAGGTGGACAGTGTACCCAGGAGAGGAACTGGTTAGTGTCGTGAATCCATTGCACAAACACACAGACTTGCCTGGGTAGAGACGTGCCTGTGGGTAGATGTGAGGAGCAGGCTTGCTGGTGACGTGGGATGGCAATCACTGTCTGCCCTAACCAGGGCTTGATTGTGGCAGCAGTGAGTGCACGTGTGAGCTCTCCCACACAGAACCCCCCTCTGACCTAGGAAAGGCTGCTTTGCGGTGCATCTTCCTAATAAATCCCTGCTCTCCCCGAGAAAGCCGCTGCGAACGTCGTGCAAGGAGAGCTTGTCAAGTAAGTGACCCCGTTTAAGGCCTGAGTCAAAGCCGAGTGTGTTTTTGTAACCAGAAGGCTATGTGTTTCTTAGCTACTGGTCAGACTGGATGAGACTGCCAAAGGGCCTTCAGGGAATTTCCTCACCATGTAACAAATTTATGAGTCATATGAAAAGCTGGGAAACGCTTCAACCAGCTGCCTCTCATTGACTCAGAGGCCGCTTTACAGCACCTTGGTGCTGGGGCCTTGGATGGAGTCAGTCGAAAAGGTTTATTATATATCTACAAATGGCCTGCTATAACCAGGGAGGAGGCCAGGAGGAACTGCCCTTCTCCTGTCTCTGGAAGACAGTGTAGCAGCTCCCTAGAGCTGTTGAGTCACCACAGGGGCCCCTGACAAGGGCATCTGTAGAGTCCTCACTGCGTCCTCCCCTAAAGGGGCAGCCCTTGGGCAGATGGTGAAAGGTGGTTTTTGGCCTTATTCTCCACTGCTATTTAAATAAGCAATGGGAGGGGGTGGGGGCTGGAGGGATGGCTCAGAGTTTAAGAGCACAGGCTGCCCTTCCAGAGGACCTGGGTTTGATTCCCAACACCCACATGCGGGTTCACAACCATCTGTAACTCCATTTCAAGGGGATCCAACACATCTGGCCTTCTTGGGCACTAGGCACATATGTGACTCACATACATTCACGCAGGCAAAACACCCATACACATAAAAGAAATGGTTAATCTTCTTGTTAATTTGGAGGGATTTAGAGTTACCATAGAAATATATGTTTGGGTGTGTCTATGTTTGGTGTTTCCAGAAAGGATTAACTGAGGAGGGAAGACTCGGTCTGAGTGTGGGAGCACGGAGGCTCAACTTAGGGGAAAGGAGAAGGCGAACCAAGCCCCTGCGCATCACTTCCCTCTGCTCCCCAACTGCAGTTGCCTCCACTCCTCCCGTGCCTTCCCACCCTCAGACCAAGAGCACGAACAAACCACTGCCACATAAGAGGTATTTCTGTCCAGGGACCACCCTGAAGGGGCAACTAGGTTCATGCAGAGAGGGCTGCGGGATGAGAGGTTATGAGGGACAGAGGACCTGATACGAAGGAGCACTGTGGCTTCTTGGAAGCGGAAGGTGGTTCTCAGCCTACCTGGCTCACCTCGCATGCAGCCCAGCTTTTTCCTAGTTTCCTTTTCGCCGCCGCGGAATAAGCGGCACCGTAGTTTCCTTTTCAGAATAAGCGGCACCGTAAAGGGCTGCGTGATCACTGAATTTGAGCGGCAGAGACGGACTCAGAGGTCCCCAGAGTCTTCCTGGGCACTGGAGGCCATGGAGGCTTTCTGCCCTGCGGGCGCAGATGTTCTGAAAGAATGGGGGTGCAGCACCTGACATTTGCTGGCACTGGGAACTCCTCTGCTTGGCTTTGCCTTCCTTCGTGCTTAGCCTTTCCTGGAGGATGCATGGAGAGGTTCGCCCCTTGTCACTGTAACTTTTCTCAGGCTCAGGTTCCCCCACCTTGGCTCCGTCTACCAACCCTCACGTCCTTTCACCACCAAGTCTGCACTGCCCCCAGGTCCTGAGAAGGGTTCCTCTCGGAAGGAACCTCTCCTGCCTCACAGGACTCTGCCCTGTCACGGGACCTGAGTAGAATAGTGGTTCCTAGTCCCTTGGGTGCATGAGCGTCCCTAGAGAGATGGCAAACAGTCCTTGACATAAAACAAATTGCAGTGGGGTCCCGGAGCCATCAAGTCGGGGGGGGGGGGATGGGGCCTGGAAATGCGCATTTCCAGCAAATTCTTAGGCCATGTTTCCGTGCCAGCCCAGGGCGCACCCCCTGAGAACCACCGCCCTAGAGTGCCCTGGAGTTGGTGTGGAATTTATTCTCTCGGCTTTCTGGACTGTTGCTTTGGCTGCTTGTGAGGTTCTCCTGTGCTCCTGAGCCCAGAGACACCATCTGGTTTATGACACTTGGCTGACCCTCAGAGCCCCAGGAGGGCCGGAGCTTCTAACACGCAGCACACAGGTGCCTATGTGCAGGCGATTTTTACTGCACACCTGGGACATGATACACGTGGAAGACCCGTTCCCCTATTTCCTGTAAAGCCCAGAAACGAAGTGAGGCAGCTGTGACCTTTTCTCTGGATGATGCTGCCGGGGAACGGGCTCTCTGAAAATGTTGGCGCTGGAGCAGAGGAAGGTGGGTGCCCTGCAGCTGTTCAGTGTCTTCATTTACAGACTCTGCTAACTCTTTTTCTCTCTTTCTACCCTTTCCTTTTGGGTGGTCCACACAGGGAATGGTCCTTAGGCTGTACCCGGTTGGATTGACTCATGGGTGTGGTGCCCCCTTTTCCCTGTCCAGGGCATCAACTCATGGGATGGTGTGACCCACATCCAGGCTGAGTCTTCCCTGCTTAGTTGTGTCTCTCTGGAAATGCCCCCACAGGTGTGCTTAGAGATATGCCCCTTAGACAATTCTAAATCCAGCCAAGTTATGAACGAAGAGTAACCCTCATCGTAGAGTAGTGGGCCCCCTCCACTCTACTCCTAGTGAGAACCTGGGAGGACCCGAGTCCCAGTATCTAGCCAGGGGCATGGATTCTATTAGGGAATGCGGGTCCTTTCTTTTGGCCTGAATCTTGCACTGCCCTCTGATGCTAACAATGCCACGGCAGATTTCTGTCACCCAGTGCACATGGTACCCTAAACCAGGGTCTCATCTGCAGGACTGAAGGTGAGCAGGGAAACTAGGAACGCAGATGTGTGTCCCCAGGAATCTTCTTTATAACTTACAAACAGTTACAGCCTGTCAGAGTGGCTGCCCTGGGCACCAAGGAACACTTGGTCAGGGCTGGCATATTCTTTCCTGATGTAGGCACCAGGCAGCTTGAGGTAGTGAGTAAACCAATCCCCAATGCCACCTAGCTCTCTGGGGGGAGAGAGCAAGGACAATCCGGTGGAGACTGTTCCCCTTCATTCTTTAGGCGTCCAGCCATGGCTCTCCTGTTTTTCTAACTTCACCTGTTCCTCCCCAAGTTCTCTAGAATTTGGACCTATGTTCTGTTTGTTTTCTCTAGGATCTTTTAGGCCTTTTGCCATTTGCACCTCATGGCATCTCTGCTTGGATGCCCAGTCTTCTTGGGTTTTCCCTGCAGGTTTCCAGTCAGCTGTTTGGAATCAGTAGAAATAGACATGAAGGTGGCTGTTGCCTTAGCTGGGCAGGAATGCAAGATGCGCTCAGCTGTAAAAGGAGTGGAGATTCAGAAGCAAGAGCCTAAGGGAAAGCCCCATTTGGGGTGCTAGATGTCAAGTTCCTGGTGAGCAGACTGCCTGGCCAGCCTAGTCATGCCTTCGCCCATGGTCACGGCCAATTGTAGGAGCGTGTAACAGAGACATGACCTTGGACCTACTTTGAAAAGTATGGCTGTGTTCACCCTGAGTAAACAGTTCCAGTTAGCTACTCAAGGGGTCTCTGCAGTACTCTGGGAACATCCACTGCAACTTAGGTCTTGGTTGTGGCTAGCGTACAAAGCCATCCCACACTCTGCTCCGTAGGAAAATAGCATCCATAACACCAAATGAACTCACTTGTTTTCACGTATTTTAAGCACAGAGCTTTGGTCCTCTAGCCAAGACTCTTTCCTCTTTGGATTTAGCTTCTCATCTACACGGAGAGGAGGCTAATCCTGCTGATCTCTAAGATCCCTTCAAGTCAACAGAACTCACCAGCTGGGGCAGCTTAACAGTTCCCTCCCCCACTGCAGGGTTGAGGACTCCTCCTGGCTGGGTCTCAAATCATGCCTGTGAGCGTGTGAATACTCACAAGTATGTACGTGTGTATTTACGCTCTGGGAGGATCATACACACACACGCGTGTGCACGCACACAAGCACGCACACACACGTACACACACGCACACACATGCACGCACACACGCGCGCGTGCGCACACACGCGCACACACACACGTGCACACGGCACCTTCCTTCCTTCTTTCAGAAGGGTTGGGGACTGAAGCCACAAACCTGTGACTGCTAGGCAAGGCTCTTCCACTGCACTACAGTCTCCTCTGATGACCTCTAAACTGCAGTGGCAATGCCTCTTAAATAAGATGGGCTGGCCCAGCCCCCTAACTCCACACTGGGATGGTTCTGTAAGGTGTAGAAATCGTCTGACTGGGTTTTTAAATATTCCGAAAAGAAATTCAATGGTTAGTGTGTCTCTCTTCAAGATGTAGATAATTGTTGGTATAATCTAAGAACTGGAATTAGAGACGCTTGCAGGGTTTGCCTGGGAGGAACCATATTAGGATTGGGGATGAGATGTGTGTAACCAGAGACTGCTCGTTCATTTCCTGGCCGCCCAGACCCAAATAATCACACAGAAACTCTATTAATTACAACACTGCTTGGCCAATGGCTTAAGTGTATATCTTCAATTAACCCATTTCTATTAATCTGTGTATTACCACGAGGCTATAGCCTACCAGTAAGGTTCTAGCATCTTTCTCCTTTGGCAGCTACATGACTCCACCTACTCTCTCTATCCCCATTAGGGTTCCCTGCCTGGCTATATTCTGCCCTGCCATAGGCCAAAGCAACTTCTTTATTACCAATGGTAATAAAACACATTCACAGCATACAGAGGGGAATCCCTCATAAGATGGGGTAACTGGGTGGGGGGGCAGAGCAGTCTGCATGAACACAGAGGCCCTGAAATGGTCATTAGATTCATGTACGTAGATGAAGAAAATGAAGAAATCTTGCAGGAGCCGTTCACTTGCTGCCACTCGAAACACTCAGCTCTGCCTTGTGATTGGTCTTGGGCTGGGGTGGTGAGGGGTGAGGAATGTGCTCAGGGGGAGGACCCATCTGGAAAACATTTGTCACCAAATCCTCAAACTTGGTTCTCATCTTCAAGGTAAATGTCACTATATTCTCAAATATGTCCCAATTTAATCTCCATCTTTAAAGTTAATTGCAGCTCACAGATGGACTCGAATCTTCCCAGCCTTAGGACCTGAAGTCAGGCTTGTGCAGACAGCTGGCAGCAGCCAACCAAGCTCAGGGCTAACAGTTTCATCCTAATGCTCCATACCCTATAGGCAGGTCACAGTCTTCTCTGTGGCTAAGAGTTCTTTACCATGTTGTCTGTGGCAGAGAAAGGTATGTCACCACCACATAACCCAGCTCCAGTTAGCACCCTGTCTTTTTTTGCCACCAGACGGAATCTTCATCAAAACTCTGAACAGAATTCCTGTTGGCCTCACCTAAGCAGTGGATTAAACGGGTCAAATGTCACTCTCAAACCATCAGCTGTCAAAGAGCATTGGTGGCCACTTCAGCTCAGTCAATGCTTGCTTCATTCCAGCCAGGCAGGCCTTCCCCACCCCTTTGGGCACCCATTAGATGTGTGTACTCCCACAGGGTGTGCAAGATGGGAACAGCTGGGTAGAGGGGCTGCTATTGCTAGTGACATTGGCTATAGCTCCTGCCATTTCATCTGTTCTTGGACTTGTGATTAGCCTTCCTTCAAAGCAGTGTGTATGTAAAACTGTGTGTATATGCGTATACCTGTGTGATTCTGCATGTGGCTGTGCATATGTATATGCACGTACAAGTGTGTGCATGAGTATATGTGCATACACATCTGTATGTCTGCATGTTCACATGTGTGTACCTGTGTGTATGGGTGTAATACACATGTATATGCATATACACGTGCACATATGTATGTGTGTGTCTATGCCTGTGTGCATTTATATATTTATGTGTATACATGTGTGCATGCATGTATATGTATATACATATATACATGTTTATGTATACTGTATATGCATATGTGTGCACATGTGTATGTATAAATGTGTGTACATGCATGTGAATGTATAAATGTATGTACATGCATGTGAATGTATAAATGTGTGTACATGTGTGTGCACATATAAATATGTAGTTATGCATGCATGCATGCGTGTGTACATGTGCGTGCATATATCTATGTGTACATGCATGTCATGCACAAACAATATGTGCATATGTGCACATGCATGTACATATGTGTATATGTATATGCATGTGCATAAATATGTGTGTGCGTACATGTGTATATGTACATGTGTGTGTATGACTGTAATAGACACAGAAACAGAGTTTTGATAGGAGGGTCATGATCTAAGGCTTATGACATTCCTTCTTTAATTAGACTTGCGGAAATGGACTCTTTTTGCCTTAAAAGGGGGCATAATGAAGACGAATTATAGTTCAGGGTCTGATTGGAAAGAGGCAGGAACCAAGACTAACAGGCAAAGGTCTGTGATTCATTTTCAAGGCTGACTTTACTCAGCTTCCTGAAATCCATGTGGGATAACTTTAGACTCTGATTGAGCGTTTCAGACAAGGTGGTGCGGAAGCCTTGGCATTGGCTGTGGGGAGAGGTACTTGCTCTAAGGCTCTCAGGGCAGTTTGGTTGTGTCATGGTCCTGTCTGGATGTCTGTGGATGCCACCTGAAGCTAAGCAGACCTCTGCCACTCCCACCAGGCACTGTCCACACAGTCTTTCCAGACCACACTTAGCAGATGTGCGTGTGTGAGGTTTGAGGCTGGTTTGTAATCCTGCAAGCTTTTTAAAGTCTCCTACAATTCCACTGTACCATTTTTTTTGTTTTTAATTGGATATTTGCATTTCTGAGGATTTTCCTAAACAGAAGGGGAGCTTTAGTCCAGCCTGACCATATGATGATGATGAGACAAGGTCTTACTAGGCAATCTAGCCTGTAATCCTAGAACCAGCAATCCTCCTGCCTCAGCTTCCCAAGTCTGTGTAATTACACCCAGCCCAGCTTTTCTTTCCCCCCTGACATCTTTATCTCCTGTGTACCCAGGGACCAGCTGTCATCTCCATGGTAAATCGATCAGTCTGGGCTAAAAGTTAAACTACTCACGTGGGCTCTCAGCTCTCCCCTGAGTCCCAGGCTTCACACACAATGGCTTTGTGTGAGTTCCTTAGGCAAATGTGACAATCTCCCATTTGGAGCCCTGGCAGAGTGTTTCCCATGCTTGCAACACACTCCCAAGTGCCCTTGCTTTCCTTATGCCTCTGACCTTCTAGGTCTTGGTTTATATTACTTTCTTGTAATGTACTATTTCTTGATTCTCCTGAATATTTCCCTTCTTAAGTTAGCTTCTCCAGAGTGACAGTGAATCTTTTTTTGTCAACTTAACTCAAGTTAGAATCACTTGGGAAACACACCTCTGGGTGTGTCTGTGGGTGAGTTTCCAGAGAGGTTTAATTGAGTAGGGCAGATCTGTGCAGGTATATGACATACCACCCCATTCAATATGGGTAGCACCAACACGCAGAATGAGTTAAAAAAGAAAATGGAGGGGCCGAGCGGCCACTTTGTTTCTTGACTGTGGAGCCAAGGTGACCAGCACCTCACATCCCCACTGCCCACCGTGCCCGAGAAGTTTCTGCACCTTGATAAGCATCTCCACAGGCGCAGCAATCCAAATCAGACCAAATCAAACCGAATTAGAAAAAGCCCAGGTTTAGTGTGTAAAAACTCTCCGGGATGATTTTCCAGCTCCCTTGAGAAGAGGTGGAAAAGGAAGACCAGAAAACCACATGGCTGTTTTCTGGGAGCAGTTTAAGTACCCTGTGGGAGTGGTCTTGAGCATCTCCAGGGGAGGGGCCATCATTTGGCTTGCTTTCTGAGATGCAGCAGGGTTTGGAGAGAGACGGGGAGGGGGATTGGGATGAAGCTTCCACCCAAACAATTGCCTTTCTGTCACGATGGACTGCATCCCCTGAACTGTGAACCAAATGAACCTTTTTTCTCTTAAGTTGATTCTTGTCATTTGGTCTTAGCAATGATAGAATTACTAACAGTGGCTTGCTTGGGGCTTCCTTAACACAACTTGCTGTGGTTGTAACTATCTATGTGAAGACATTTTTGATCTGTCTCCCTGATGGAAAGTGGCCAGCGTCTTCCCAGAGTGCTTACAGGGGAACCGTGGGCAGAGTGATTAGACAATGGGTAAATCCTCAGTATCTGGGCAGGTTTCCTGGGGGTAACCATTAGGGGCCACTCCCCCAACCAGGTTAGATGGGTCTTTGGGTCTTTCAAAGGCTCCAGTGACATCTCAATAAATCGTTACTGATTGGTTAATTAAAAGGATTCAGCTTCAGAGAAAGAATCTTCAGGCCTCTCTTACTATCCACTGTGAAATAAAGTCAGAAGTAACAGTCCTTAGAGACACTGGTCAGTTAGGATGCATTTGCCTGGTAAGAATAGAGTTCCCATTGCCGATTGTGAAGGGAGAGGACTCATTCAGCAAAGTGCCCCTCCCCCAGCGCTGACAATAGGGACTGAGTAAAGACACCAGAGCTCATGTAGAAAAGCCAGGCATGGCTCAAGTTTGCAACCCTAGCATTGAAGGGAAGGTAGAAGATAGATAAACCCCAGAAGCTCATTGGCCATCCAGCCTAGTCCCACTTCAGGTTTAGTAAGAGATTGTGTCTCAAACCATAAAGGTGGAGATTAGGGAAAGATGGGCATTGACCTTGTGCCTCCATATGCATGTACATGCAATACACTTGCACCTGCATGCATGCATGAACACACCATGCACATATACCACACTTCAGCACTCATGAATGAATTAATAAAGATATTTAATGATCTCATGTAAGAATAGTGAGCATTTTGTTTATTTATTTGTTTGTTTGTTTGTTTGTTTACACATTTTTGAGATGGTCTGTGTAATCCAGACTGGATTCAAATGTGTGATCCTCGTTCCTTAGTCTTCCAAGTGCTGGAGTTACAGACCTGCACCACTCACCGGGCAGTAGCAAATCGTGTATTGTTTATTACTACAGCCGTGGTTCCTGCTCTCTAAGTGCCTGTGCTCCTGGTCCTGCCATCAGCTCTTGGGGGAGGGAGCACAGTCTCCACACTACATGCAGGGGAGGAAGCATCTTGCTCCATTCAAGTGGGTGGTAAAACCAGCTCTCGGTCAGCCCCCAGAAGTGGGTGGTAAAGTCAGCTCTTGATCAGCCCCCAGAAGTGGGTGGTAAAGCCAGCTCTTGAGTGGCCCCGAGGCATTTAGATTCCAACATCTGCACTCTTCTGCCATCTTGTCCTGGAAGACCTTGCTTTCTGGGTTCGACTGGAGGTCAGTGACACCAGGGTGCATAGTTGTACTGTCTGATCCCCAGAGCTTTCTCTTTGGGGTTCTCACTTTTCTCTATGGCAACAGTGCTTTCTAAAGCTGGAAGTCTGGGATGGGAGGCACAATTACTCTTCTATAAGAGATGAAAAGCTCTTCCAGAAATATCACAAGAGTTCCATTGATGGCTAACGGACCCTAGCAGGGGCTGGTGCATCCTCTTGCCTCTGCAAAGGGAAATGGTGGCTAGGGAGGAATGGGTTTAGTTCAATCACTCTTCATCCTCAGCCACTGAAAGTGGTGTCACCTGAATAAAATTGAGTTCTGTTACTATCAAAAAAGGAGGGTGGATGGTTGTTTGAATCTACAGGTCTGAGCCAGTATAGGTACCCTATCCAAGGGAGGCTTGAGAGGAACTGAAGCCCAGGATCCCACCACAAGACCCCAGTTCCCATCAGCATAGTCCCAAATGAGTCCAGTATTGTTCCAGAGAGGTGAGTGGGTTTCTAAAGATTGTGGACTTGTAGGGCGGGGACCAGGAAGGGGATTATGGCTGGAAATGGGGGGAAGGCCAGTTCTTCCTCCCTCCTTAAGGTTCTGGGCTTCCCGGAAGTGCAGTTTATCCCGGGATTTCAGGCTTCAGTAATAGGTAGAATGAATACGTATGATGTGAGAGAGATTCTGGCAGGGCAGTAATTTCCTACCCAGGGCAAGTACTGCCCACCAGTTCTGGGAAGCCTGAGAATTCAGGTGGGTATGTGCCCTGCTTGGTGGGAGGAGCTTAAACCAATTAACCCCAGTTAATCTGCACACATGTGGCGCGGGATCAATGCTATTGTCACTTTGTACCTTTAAAAAAGTCACTTGCAAACTGGGTGACCTCAAGCGAGTCACTCAACCTTTCTGTTTCAGTGTATTTCTCTGTAAAATGGGGGTAGCAAGAGCACAACTCTTCCCCTGCCAGGAACTTAGAGCAGCATCAGAAATACAGAGAACAGTGAAAAGTTGTAGTTTTATCAGTGTTGCTGTTCAGGCGAAGAAACTGAGGTTTGGTGAGGCCCAAGTGTCTGAGAAGATTCTACTTATGAGTCAAGTTGGGCTCAACCGCTGAGGACCAGGATGGTGATAGGGATGCTGATGATGGAGGAGAAGAAGGAAAAAGAAGGGGGAGAAAGAAATGAAGCCACTGGTTATGAAAATGAGGTTGGAGATGATGGAGAAGGAGGAGAAGAGAAGGAAGATCAGGAAAAAAGGTGATGTAAGTGAGCATCATGATGACAATGAGATTGATAAAAATGATGATACTGATGGCAGTGATGACAATGATGAACAAGACAGACTCAGTGCGAGCTGACAGTTACCACTCACCATATGCAGGGGACAGAGGCACAGGCCTGGTGACAAGGAAACAATAGAGCAGGAAGGACAAAGAGCATTGCCTTCACCACCCAGGTGTGTGTATGTGTGTGTGTGAGTGTGTGAGTGTATGTGTGTGTAGTGTGTGTGTGAGTGAGTGTATGTGTGTGTAGTGTGTGTGAGTGTGTGTATGTAGTGTGTGTGAGTGTATGTGTGTGAGTGTGTGTGTGAGTGTGTGAGTGTGTGAGTGTGTGAGTGTAGTGTGTGTGAGTGTATGTGTGTGTGAGTGTGTGTGTATGTGTGTGTGAGTGTGTGTGTGTATGTGCATGTGTGTGTATGAGTGTGTGTGAGTGTATGTGTGTGTGAGTGTATGTGTGTATGTGAGTGTATGTGTGTATGTGTGTGAGTGTATGTGTGTGTGAGTGTATGTGTGTATGTAGTGTGTGTGAGTGTGTGTGTGAGTGTGTGAGTGTATGTGTGTGAGTGTATGTGTGAGTGTGTGTGAGTGTGTGAGTGTATGTGTGTGAGTGTGTGTGTGTGAGTGTGTGAGTGTGTGTGTATGTGTATGTGTGTGAGTGTATATGTGTGAGTGTGTGTGTGAGTGTGTGAGTGTATGTGTGTAGTGTGTGTGAGTGTATGTGTGTGTGTGAGTGTATGTGTGTATGTGTGTGAGTGTATGTGTGTGAGTGTATGTGTGTGTAGTGTGTGTGAGCTGTGTGAGTGTATGTGTGTGAGTGTGTGTGCATGTGTGTATGTGAGTATGTGTGAGTGTATGTGTGTAGTGTGTGAGAATATGTGTATGTGAGTGTATTGTGTGAGTGTGTGTGAGTGTATTGTGTGAGTGTGTGTATGCATATGAGTGTGTGTGTAGTGTGTGAGTATGTGTATGTGTGTATGAGTGTGTGTGAGTGTATGTGTGTGAGTGTATATGTGTGAGTGTATGTGTGTGTAGTGTGTGTGAGTGTATGTATGTGTGAGTGTGTGTGCATGTGTGTGTATGAGTGTGTGTGAGTGTATGTGTATGTGAGTATATTGTGTGAGTGTATGTGTGTGTGAGTGTATTGTATGAGTGTGTGTGTGTATTGTGTGAGTGTGTGTGAGTGTATTGTATGAGTGTGTGTGTGTGTATTGTGTGAGTGTGTGTGTGAGTGTATTGAGTGAGTGTATGTGTGTGTAATGTGTGTGAGTGTATATGTGTGTGTATTGTGTGAGTGTGTGTGAGTGTATGTGTGTGTGTAGTGTGTGTGAGTGTATTGTGTGAGTGTGTGTGTGTGAGTGTTTGTGTGTGAGTGTATGCATGTGAGTGTGTGTGTGCGTGCATGCAATTGTCCCCACCCAGGCCAGTCTTAACGCCCCATGGTCACCACTGTTTGGGGGAGTCTGCAGTGGGTTCCCAGAATCATTGCTTCACCAGCTTCCACATATCATGAGACTTGACTCTCCAACTCCAGACACCCAGAGTATGGAGACTCAGGTAGGGCTCAGGAATCCATTTTGAACTCCCTCTATCCTGATGGTATCCTGACTTTCCCATGATGGCTATTTCATGTCTCTGATATCTCTCTTCTGGCTACCAGGAGACCAAAGAGGATATAGTCCAACTGAGGATTATGGGAGGAAGGAAGGATAGCGGGGAGGGCCCCATCCCACTGAGCTCAGGCAAGGGACAGAGAAAGGCTGACATCAGGAAACCTTGCAAGGACATAGGGATGGCACTTGGGGACCAGCCCTGCTTTTCCTTATCTTCTGGCTGCGGGCATCCTTGAGATCAGAAAATATTCCCCACTGTGTCTCTCTTTACAGCAAAGGCACACACAATCCTGGAGTGAGTTTAGAAAGAATAGCCCGTTCTGTTTTCAAACAGACGCAACTGGAGGCTCATTGAACCTGTGCTTATTTGTTGTGGAAACTGAGACCAGAGAGGGACAGCAGTGTGCCCATGGCCTTGAGACCAGCTCACTCCTCATCCACGGGAGGGACAGCAGTGTGCCCACGGCCTTGAGACCAGCTCACTCCTCATCCACGGGAGGGACAGCAGTGTGCCCACGGCCTTGAGACCAGCTCACTCCTCATCCACGGGAAGGACAGTTTTGGAGATATTTCAAGCTTCTGGCTATGTGGACTTTAAAAACAAAGAAAACAGTAAATCAATAAGTTTGATGTGATTTTTGTTCATCTCTTTGGAAGATGCAACGTGGTAGTTAAGTCCCCTGTCAGTCAATATTTATGAACTCTGTGGAAAATATGATTTAAAGGTTTTTGGTAACCACTTCATTAAGCCTGGCTTTTTCTAGGCCACCACAAAAGGTAAATAAACCCTAATGAGTAATAAACCCTCACTGATCCTGTGCACAGCCTAAAGAGTTAGTGGCCTCAAAACAGTCACCCCCTCGCCCAGAGCCCGGGGGAGGAGGATCTGAGAAAGGTGATCTAAGCCTCACACTGTGCGCCCGGACCTCCAGATAAAGACTCATTAGCTCACAAATTAGTTGCTGGCTGAAGTCAGAGTTTCCACTCACTGAGAAATGCACAACATCAGGAACACAGGACAGCTAGCACCCTGCCAGCTGGCCTCCCATCAAAGCACAACTCCCCGGTAATGACCAATGGGACTGCGGGGCCATAATGATGACCTCAGGTCTTCCTTCATTTCTTCTGCGAATGTTTATGCTAGGTGTTGAAAATTCAGTAGTGATTATGGTGACGTTCCAGTCCTCGAGGAGGTCATTGTCTTTGTGGGAAGAATTACAGTATGAGAAAGAAGACTTGAATTGGGGGCAGTGTGTGTGGTGGGAGCTTGTTTGCTGTGACTGTCCTGTTTGGAGAGGGTTGGGAGAAAATAACCCATTGTTATTGTTGCTGCTTTGAAGACAGCCTCCTGTAGTCCAGGCTGACTTTGCACTATTCCGGTAGCTGAAAATGACCTTGAACTTCTGATGCTTTGTCCTCCACCCCTGAGTACTAGGATTGCAGGAATGGGTGTTATGCCCAGCTCCTTAGGTGCTAAGGATTGAACCTAAGGCTTTGTGTGTGCTAGGTGGGCACTCTGGGAGCCACACCCCATTCCTAGATCTCATTTTAAATGCAGGAAGGTTTGTGCATGTGTTTACATGCTGGGACAGACCAGTGGTTCTCGACCTTCCTAATGCTGAGCCCCTTTAATGAGTTCCTCATGATGTGGTGGCCCCCACCATAGAATTATTTCATTGGTTCTTCATAACTATAATTTAGCTACTGTTATGAATCATAATGTAAATATCTGATATGCACAATATCTGATATGTGACCCCCCCTAAAGGGGTCTCAATTCATAGGCTGAGAACCACTGGGATGGAACCCATAGAAGAGAAAGATCTAGGTCAGTTATTGGCATGAGTTTCTCAAGAAAGTGGGAGAAGATGGAGCCAGGCAGGGACATGAGAGTTAAGGGAGGATGGAGAATCTCCCTGTGCAAAAGATAAGAGACAAAGATGGACAGAGATGTGTGGTTTTGGTGGAGAAAGAAACCAAGGGGGAAAAGGGCCAGATGTGGCTAATTCCATAGAAGTGGGTGAGGTACAAAGCCTCTGATTGTGTAGGACACGGTGAGAAGGTGAAAGGATTCACAAGAGGGGACACTAACAAAGTCCTGAAGAAAAGTGGCATCGTGCTGAGTGGGCCCTAAGAGGTGATGGCCACCTAGTGGTCAGAAGGGACCAAGAGAGTAGGGGGAGGGGTTACTCACAAGTATTCGCCATTAGTGTAAAGAACAGGAAGTCTGGTTTAACTGAGAATTTGATATAAGAGAGAGAACATAAGATACGAAAATGAGGAGGCTTGGTAATAAACACCAAGTTGATGAGTCATGGGGTGTGTGTGGTCAATTTGACATAAGCTAAAATCATCTGGGAAGAGGAACCTCAAATAAGGAAATTCCCCCATTGGATTGGAGTGTTGGCTAGTCTGTGTGTATTTTAGATTAACGATTGATGTGGAAGAGCCCAGCCCACTATGGGCAGTGCCACCCCTTTGCAAGTGGTCTTGGGTTGTATAAGAAGCAAACTGAGTGATTCAAAGGAGTAAGCCAGTAACCAGTGTTCCTCCCCAATCTCTGCTTCAGTTCCTGCCTCCAGGTTCTGGTTTTGAGTTCCTACCTTGATTCCCTTCATGGTAGGCTATAAGGTGTTAGTTGAAATCAACCCTTTCCGACCAGTTTGCCTTTGGTGATGGTGTTTATCATAGCATTAGAAAGTGAAAGAGGACAGAGTATAAAGAAGGGAGTGGAGACAGAAGACACATGAAGAAAAAAAGGAATATGAGATGTAGCCACCTGGTCTGGAGGTCTCAACAAGGCAAAATGCAGATGCTTTGAGATGGGTGTCGAAGACACACTGGGAGGCAGGCTCTTCGGTACAGAATGGGCCATTACATCTTTTGTTCCTGGGAACTGTGAGTGAGGGTATTTGGGCTACTTGCTTGCTAGGAATAACCAAGGATCCCACCTAAAATCAAAAGAACATCTTATTAGTAATGAGAGCTCAGAAAAGTTGAAGCAATTTCCAGGTCAATACTTCAGGGAAGAAGAGAAGCCATCGAAGTCAGGGAACATGGAGTCTGCTTTTGCCCTGAGAGAACCTGAGTTCTGAGCAAATCTGAGCTTTTGTTTTGTCTACCAAAATCACAGTCAAAGGCCAGCGTAGACTGTGGTGTCTAATTGGAGGCCCTCTCTGGAAGCTGGGCTTCCTAAGGCTAATTCATCAAAGCTGGAGTGATGAATTAAAGCATTTCTTCCTTGAGCTCAGACTTACACTATTTGGGTGGTCCAGAGACACTCGGGCACTGGTTTTACATTAATGTGGCTTCTAAATTAAGGTTTCCAGACACATATCTTGTATAAATAATTTTTTGAGTATAATGCTCAACACACAAAGACAACCAAATATGCATAAAGAGAAATACCGCTAGAAGCCAACAGATGTAGCTGCCGCCAGCAGATGTAGCTGCCTCGCAGACTCCAACACTGCCGTCATCAGACACTAACGGGAGCCCTGTGTCTGCTGTGTCTAAAGAACCAAAAACCAGCCTGAGAGCATCTGCAGGAAGTCACAGTGAACGAGCTGAAAAAGAAGCAGAACTCTTACAGATGGAGAACAGAATAACCAGAGAGAACGGTGTTTGTTTTTGAGCTAAGGTAGACCAGATACTGCATTGACTTTATTCAGGATGTGGCCACTGAGAGTGTGTGATTGAGCTGGCCTGGGGGAGGCATCCAGAGGAGGGGCAATGACTGAGGAGCAGAAGGGGGAGGGGTTTGAGTGGGCTGAGGCCCAGCCACATGTGGACTCTGAGGTTGTACAGACTCGCAGGACTTTGGGTGGGAATGCAGGTGTGTACTGTCTCCCTGGACAAGAGGAAGTTCAGAAGGGGATTGTGAGATGGAGACTTAAGATGGGCAGTGAGTCACAGTGGAGTAAGGAATACATGTGCATATGAGGTGTATATGTTCATGCGTGTATGCATATGTATGTTTGTGCACACATGTTTGGAGACGGAGGTTGACAGTGAATGCTTTCTTTTACTGCTGTCCTCTTTAGTTTTTGGAACACGGTTTCTTACCAAACCTGGAATTCTGTGACTGGGAGACTGGCTGGCCAGCAAGCTCCAGGGATCTTCCTGCCTCTACCTCCCCAGAGTTTGGATTACACATATGTGGGCTTGGTGACCCAAACCTGGGCCCTCGTGCTTGTGTGTGAAGCGCTCTACTGCCTGAGCTATCTTTCTGGCGTCTAGAGAGGAACTCTAATAAGAGGGAAGAAGGGAACTGGGGAAGGCATTGAAGAATCAAGAGAATGGGTCCATTTCTTTGACAAGAACCTTGAAGAATCTGGGATTTGGGCCATTTTTGGGTCAATTGCTAGGTCTCATAGATGCTGACAGAAGACCTGGGTAAGAGCCAAAGGACAGTTTTGTACTCTCAGGTCAGGAGCAGAACAGGGATCTCAGTTTTCGAAAGCAGAGAGGGTGAACTAACACTTGCACATGAAGCCAACAGGTCACGTTTTAGGAGAGGAACCTTGAACTTAGGGTCTCTGAATCTTTTGTAATGGAAGAAAGTCACATTGCCCTTTGCTCTGGAAGGAGACATTACCTTTATGAGTTACACCTTTATCTTCTATGTGTGGTCAGTATACAAACACCTTGAAAGAAAGGTCTGGAATGAAAGCAGTCTCTACTTTTGCCAGCAAGATGGACTACAACGTGAAGGTCTGTCAATACTTTCAAACCCAGGACCATGGGGTATGAGGATGAAAGCTTCCTACTCGCCAGGGTTCAGAGGAAGTGACAACTGCAGAGATGAGTAGTGAGGAGGTGAAAAATCTGTTCCATGAGGGAGTTAAGAGCCTAGGGAACTTATTCAGATACAGTGATGCACACTGTAAAGCTAGCTTTTGAGAGGCCAAGACATGAGTCTGAGGCTAGCCTGGGCTACATAGCGAGGACAATAAAAATGAAAAAATAATTTAGGAATACTGGGGGCATGTGTAGAATATGGGATCACCTGAAATAAGGTTTTCTATTAAACAAGTGTAGTATGATATAATGATATAATTAAACATTGTTTTGTTTATTTTAGTAAGGTAGAATGGGAGGAGGATGGGCAGTGGGCCAGGAGTACAGAAGCTGGAGGCTGCTCCACCTCTCCAGCAGCTGGGGCTCCCTTCCAGGTCATTTCCTCGTTTGTAAAGTGAAAAGGACAAAGGAACTGGCACAGCACAGACAGTGGAATGGAATAGAAGAGCTCGGCAGATGGCCACACACAGCCACCTGAGTTTTGACAAAGATGCCAAAAGTGCAGTCTCGGAAAGACAGTATCTTCCATACATGGTGCTGGGAAAAGCTGAAACCCACAGGAGCAGAATGAAACCAGACCTTCATCTTCCACCCTGCATAAAGTCAGCTCCAGACGGATCAAAGACCTCAATGTAAAATCTAAAACTCTGGAAACGCTAGACAGCAGAGAGTGTGCCGCAGCACATAGGGACAGGTAGGCAGCAGAGCCTGTGCCACAACACACAGGGACAGGTAGACGGTGGAGGGTGTGCCACATACATAGGGACAGGTAGATGACAGAGAGTAATACATAGGGACAGGTAGACATCAGAGAGTGTGCCACAACACTCTCTTTGGAGTAGGTAAGAACTCACTAAATAGGACTCCAGTTTCTCAGGAGGTAAGGTCAGAAACTGACAAATAGGACTCAACGAAACTAAAAGCTTCTGCACAGTAAAAGAAACACTGAATGAAGTAGAGAGGTGACTTATGGATGGGGGAGATTGTTGTACTCCTGACAGAGGATTAGTATCTAGGATATACAAAGAACTCAAGAAATTAAATGTCTAGAAAACAAAGAAGCCAATTAAGAATGGGTCACGGCCCTGAGCAGAGATTTCTCAAGAGAGGAAATACAAATGGCCATTAAACACTTAGCAAGGTGATTAGCAGCATGAGGCTGGAGAGAGGGCCATAGAGGCTGATTTCATTTCTTCGCTATTTGTGAAGAACCAGCAATGAACATGTGTGAACAAGTGTCTCTGCAGCAGGAGGTAGTGTCTTCAGCGGATATGCCCTGGAGTGTCTAGCTGGGTCCCTTGGGGATTCTATTTCTTGAATTTTGGGGGAATCTTCCCAGTGATTTCCAGTTTTCATTGTGTACCCAGTTTTCACTTCCACCAACAGTGCACGCGGGTTCCTTTTCCCCATGTAGGCACCAGCATTTGCTGTCATTTGACTTCGTGATGGCAGCCATTCTCACAGGGATGAGATGAAATTCCAAAGTAGTTTTGATTTGCATTACCCTGATGCCTAAGGATGCTGAGCACTTTATTCTGTTTTATGTTGTGTGTACAGATGTTCTGACTGTGTGTGTGTGCCTGTGTACCACTTGCACGCTTGGTGCCCGCAGAGGCCAGAAGAAGGTACTGGATCCCATGGACTCCAATTACAGATGAGTGTGAGCTGCCACGCAGGTGCTAGAAGTCGAACCTGGGTCTTCTGAGAGAGAAACAAATTCTCTCAGGTTTCAGAGTCCCAGAAGGTGCTATTCAAATTGCGAGGAGAGAAAAGTTATCAATGGTCTTACCCAGCTGTGAACTGTATGAACTATAAGTGCAGCTGGCTAGGCTTGTACTACCCTTGTAGTAATGGCGCTACGGCTATAGCAGTAACCACCCACCCTGATTGCTTTCTTTTCTATATTTGTGTCACCAGCCTGCTCACTTACTGATGCTCCCTAGACTCACCTATAGAAATTGCTTGTTACAAAACTGTTCTTTCAGGATTTGCTTCTAAGTGCGTCTAGCCCCAGACAGTATCTTCTCTCTGCCCAAGACCCAAATCTGTTGGGTACCATATCCCAAATCAGACCATTGCCAGCTCCAGTTGGGTCTTTGTCTCAGCCTTTTCTCTGGCTACCAAGCTGGTAATGAGGACTTGCTCCTGCCTGGCCCAGACTCCCATCCCTCTCCCTTTACCCTTTTCATTTAACATGCAATTGTATTTCTCAGTGAGAACCCTGTCTTCCTGGGAGACATCCGTCCACATCTTTTGCAGGGTCAACATGTCCTACAGCTCCTAGCTTTGGGCCAGCAGCTGCTTGGGTCAGAGTTGGAGATCTCTTTTGTCCCTCGATAATACATTGTGCTCACTCCCGGTAGAGCCTTCAACACACAGCCAGTCTGGGTGACACCTGCACCTGTCCCAGTGGATGGGAGCCCCACAGGCTCATCTTGAAAGATAGCTTCCAGGAGATTGTCCCCATCCCTGCTCTCTGTGCTCCCAGAAAGCACTTGCTCACTTGAAGTAGTTCTCAAAGTATCTATTGATGACCTAGCATCCCCTTGACCAAGAGGAGTCAGACCCAGCCTGTTTCGGGGGAGGCAGGATCCAGAGGACGAGGGTGGAATAGAGGAGAATGGTATAGGAAGCTGGGCTGGGGTAGAAGCAGTGGGAAATGTGCAAACCACAAAGTGGCAGGCGGCCCTGCGAACTATTAGGTCGTTAGCCAGAGGGGAGAGTCAGAACAAGCCCAGCCTGCCCTATGGCGTGAGGCTACTTTTGGAGTTTGATTGGATAAAGCAGTTTTAGGAGGTCCATAGTTTACCTCTAATTTCCCCCTTGTTCTTTCCCATTCTGGGGTCCTCACAGCTGGTGACGCTGACAGGCAGTGACAGGGAAATGCGCCCTCGTGTCTTACGGGCCAGCCTGATCTCAGCCCTCGCTTTCCTGCGCTTGGAGCATCACACACCGCTTTCTATCCTGGCACTCATCAGGGCCACCGACCCGGCTAGAAAGGCATCTTCTATTCTCCAGCTCTACCCCAGGTAGAGGCGCGTGGGGGGGGGGGGTGGGCGGTGGGGAGTGGGGGTGGGTGGGAGGTGAAGGGGTCGGGGTGGGGTGGGAGGAGCAGCCTGTTACACAGTCGCTGCACTGTCTAACTCTTGCTACACAGGGGACGTCGTTTTCTCTTTGAAGCCTGTGCTGAGAAGTCCTTTTTTATAGAAAGTAAAGAAGTAAGATGTGAAAGATGCGGAGTATCTCCTGATTCTCTCTTGCCCTGTGGCCAGGAGGTGGGCATTTAGGAACATGGAAAGAGAAGTGAACCCAAATGCTAACAGCAGTCAAGGTCTATATGATCAAGGCGCGAACTTACACTCAGCTCTCCGAGGCAGCAGAATGAAATGGAGAGAAGGCCCAGAAGACTTTACACAGAAGCAAAACAATTAGCACAAAAGTCTGTTGGCAAAGAGGAAGACAGTCCCCCATCGTGTCAGGCAGAGCTTGTGTAAGAAAGTCTGTGCAGTTCAAAACTGAGAAGGCCCGTGACATGCAAGTGACCAATACAGTCCCAACTCTTTGTTCCCGGGGCTGTAGACTTCTAACTTTCTCCCTCCCTTGGAAGCATTATCTTTCTTAAATACGACTGTTGCTCTCAGTTCCTGGTTCTGCGCTACAAGAACTGGAAATCCGTGTGGGTCCCCACTGAACCCTCATATCTGCTGATATCAGTCCTTCTCTTGAGATCTGCCCGTCAGTAGCAACCCTGGGAAACTATAATGACCTCTTCCCCCTACTCTTGTAAGGAGGACATGTGGTATCTTCATCCATCATGAAGACCCGTGCAGAAAGAGGCAGATCAACAAGAGGACCGTATCATCAGCTTAGGGTCACACAGCACAGGAGCCTTTGGGAACAAAGAGGCAAATCTGCAGAAATGTCCAATTGTGCACAAGTGTGGGTGGAGCCCAAGGCTCTGATCTGATCAGCAAGCCTGTCAGCTTGTTGCTGTCTCGGTATCATTCTAGCTTCCCTCTGGGTGCAGGACCTCTGGACGCCGGCCCTTTCTTCTCCTTTTCCTCCTTCTCCCTCCTCCTCTTCGTCTCGTTTTGTGATAGCGACTGAACAAAGGGTCCTGCACGTGCTAAGCACGGGTAAAATCTATGTTTGATTGTTGTCAAGGACAGAGAAACTTATACTATTGCTGAGAAGGGATACATGTGTAACCTGAAGCGGGTGGGGCCTGAGGGATTCTGAGGTGGTTTGGAGAGGAGTGTGTGTTCATATTGCATGCAGAGAAAAGATCTGGGCTGCCAAGCGCATTGTACAAGATCGTCTGTGCATAACCAGAAACCAATAGGGTCCCAGGATACTAACTTGTTCCCTGTGTTTCTCTCCTCAGGATGGCTCTTCCTGGCACTCATGTATCACACTGGATGTAGACTGTCTAGGAAAGACTGTTGTCTTCAGTGAGGCCCTGGCTGAGGGGCTGGTTATCCACTGCCACCACATCTAGCCACTGCAGTACAAGTCCCCCCCCCCCCTTGAGGGTGTGAGTGACACGCGACAACACCTACCACTCAGGGTCCCACCTCCCAGGAACATGAACCTTGTTCTCTCTGATCACCAGGCTCTGCTCAGATCGAAGCGTGTGTGGCTCAGGTGACAGGGTTAGTTTAGCCACTGGGCTTGCAGGTCATTGCCAGTTCAGATGCCGGGCTGTCCTATAGGTGGGGATGTTTCTACAGGGAGGGCGGTAGGGGAATGCTTGGTCTATCCGAGTGTCCCACAGTCTTGCAGTGTGGGCTGAGGGCTCACCACAGAGAAGCTCTGAGTTGTCTTCTCATCCCCACAGACCCTAATCCTTTCTTGGGGATAAACTCAACATGGAGCTGCCTACTTCCTACCCACACTTGACCTCTAGCCCTGCAATTTCAAGGCTCTTTCACTCTTGGGGATCTCCTGGATCTGGGGTTGGGGAGCTGGAACTGCTGAAGGGCCAGGTGGTGCAGGTCACAGCGGCTGAGGAGGTGACGATGGCTGTGACTCTGTCACACCAGTGGTTTCCCTCTGCAGGGCAGCGTGCCACAGACAGAGGTGCATTGTTCCGGAACTCAGAGGGAGGGGAAAGGACCCTAGCCAGAGCCTCCATCTCTCCCAGGGCAGTGCAGGGCTGCCTGCCATGTGGAATGCATTTGGTCCTGAAGATGACGACAAGCATGAACGCAGGGTAGGTGGCTCAGGACTGGCCTCTTCCAGGGGGGCGAGTCCTCTGGAGAAGCTGAATAAACATGGGGTGCAGATGTAAGCATCTAGGTGAGGGGGTCACAGCTTGGTTTGCTCACCACATTTTGAAGGAGCCCGGGGTAGGAGTCCTCATACTCAGAAATCCCAATTTCCTAGTAACACAGATTTCTGCTATCCTTGGGTTCCTCTTCCTCCCTGACACCCCCCCCCCCACTCCCGTTCCCCTTCGTGGTAGGCTACCTCTATGTACCACCCCCCACAAGCTTGTGGTACCCATTAGTGCCTCTGTGGTCTTGTTCGTGTCCCAAGCTCCTGTTTGTTCCCGCTTTCCAGGCGTTGTCTGCCGTGACTGTCCATCCAACCTCTGCTAACCCCCGCCAACCCTGAGGGCTGCTCACCTGGTTTACTTTAGTTTCAAGCATTCCCTTCCTTTTACTGAGCGATTATAACTCTTCACGGTGAAAATAATACAGCAAAGACAAGAATAGCCAGCTGAGACTTAGAGACGTTATACAACTTGCCTAAGGTCACCGTAAGTCTGAGCTGAGGCTGGGTGAGAGCTGCCTGGCTCTGAAGGGGAACACGCATTAGTTGTGTTTTCTCCATGGGTTGCTGGGACTCCATCACGCACCCCCTTGACGGAACCGCCCTCCATATTTGGATTGGGGAGAAGGAATCTCTGAGTCCCGCACCGTGGTTGCCAGCTATTACTGCTTTGCTGTTTTCTGACAACTTGCTTCGCCTCTTGTTTCTGCTCAGCTCTTCCAGCTGTCTCTGACAGCTCCTGCTTCACGAGAAGCCTCATCTAGGTCATTTTCCACTTCACACTGCAGAGAATAACAAACTGGGGCTATTTTTGAAGGTAAGACTCCTCACAGCCAAGAGACCCTGTGATGCTGGGCAGACAGCAGAAGTCTGCAGGGCGCAGGGGCTGCAGGAGCTGGAAGAAATTAATTCTGGTGTAGACTTCCACTCAGCCCCGGCTACTACTTTCAGGGTGGAGTTTCCCAACTTCCTGGTCATCTGAATCCTCTTCTGAGTCTTGAACCTCGGGCCCTGGTAGGAGGATTCATGCCTGGCTTCTCTAGGAACAGGTATGCAGAAATTCTTGAGCCTCTCTTACTTTTCTGGGGAGAGTCTTCTACTCAGCCCGCCTCACTGGATCCTAAGTATAATTCTCACTCTGCCACATGTTGGAGTTTGGGGCATAAAATGTTTTATAGGTCAACACATGGGGAGGTTGGAGGAGGGGTAAGCACCTGAGTGGCTGGGAGAGGAGGAGGCAGGGTAGGCAGAGAAGAACCCTGGTCTATTTGTGTTGCTAGTCCTCTAAAGCCTCGGTCACATGTGTTGAGCAAGCTGAGCCAGTTCTACCCATCAGACTGACCAAGAGGAGCCAAAATGGTGGGACTGGTAACCTCCATTGTTTTCCAAGGTAGATGCAGCCTCTCCTGGGAAGGGTGTGATCTGAGGGAGGACCCTCTCTCGGGAAGGGTGTGATCTGAGGGAGGACCCTCTCCTGGAAGGGTGTGATCTGAGGGAGGACCCTCTCCTGGAAGGATGTGATCCAAGGGAGGACCAGCTCTCTTCAGCACAACCAGATCTGAAGGAAGCCACAGCTGCAGGCACCTTCAGAGCCCAGGGCAGTGATGTATCCCTGAGGCACATAAGCCCCTCTCTGACATGATCCCACAGGTTTGAAGTAGTCATTTACAAAGAAAAAAAGGTTTTCTTGGTTCACGGTTTTCAGTGTAACAACCCAATCCATTCGACCGTTTGCTTTGGGCCTGTAGCAGTAGCAGCAGGCGGCAGAGCAGAGCTGGTGCTCCTGACTGGGAATGAGGAGGAGCTAGGTTTCCACGGTCTCCTTCAGGGATCCAAAGGCTCCACAGGCCTTCACTAGGACCCACCTAGAGGAGATTCCACCGCAGCGGTGCCAAACCAAGGACCACACCTTTAACACATGGGCCTCTGGGACAATCTGGATATCGAAAATGCAGAGTCATGCTGGGAGTTGTGTCTTCACATCTGCAATGTCCACCTTCCTACTTCCTGTAGAGGATTCCTGTAGAGCAAGACACTGCTCGAGAGCCACAGCTAGTGAGCAGCAGGCATTGGAACAGAACCTGGAGTCCAACATCTTCTCTTCTCTGCAGTTGGGAGGGAAAGGAGAATGTTGAACTAACTGTATAGCAAGCACCTGGTTTCACAGCTGCTCACCATTGTGTTCTCCCGCAACTGGGGACAGAATGGTGTCTGACAAGCAGGTGCACTGGGAGCCTGGGATCATGTGTGGGCCGCAGATCTTGGGGTGAAGTTAATATTGGAGATGTTGGCATGTAGGTATGAGGTGGTGGGTATGGGTCTTTAAATCATGTCTGAACTTTGCTGTGGGTGGAGATGAAGGATGCATGGCATTGCCTGCACCAAGGGATGCTTGCGTCAGAAGATACCCAAAGGACACTCAGGCTGTCACGATGGTGAGCATGCAGGGTAAGAGCACCACTCATGGGCTGAATGGGAAGGCAGGCTTCGCAGACAGAGGCCATACTGTGCACTTGGGACACATTCAGCCTGGGGGCCCACGAAGGAGAGTACGGCCACGTCGTGGAGCCTGTGCAGTTCCAAGCTTTCAGATCTGTGTTTCTCAAAGGCTCCTCTGTAGAAGATGAGGTCACAGTGTTGCTAATGGACACCAGCTGGAAACACTCATGTGGGTTATTGTGACTGTCCTCAGAGTCATCTGAGGAGCATACTGTGACACATGTCCTGGCGGTACTGCTGGAGACCTCTGCTCTAGAAACCAGGCTTGAAGTTTGCTGCATGGTGCCCAGCATGGTGCCCTGGGCATCTTCATAGAAAACCAAGGGTGATGCCAGGGTTGATGTGGTGGGGAAAGCGAGGAGAGCCATCATGGTTGTGGTGGTAATGTTCTTGACAAGGACATGGTGACCAGGGTGTGTATACTGGTAGACAGTTGCTGGGGAAGAGCAGTTCTAAGAGTTACCCAGAATGCTGCAATTTATCCCTCATTCATGTTTTTTTATAAGCAATCCCACTAAACTCAGTTCTACCCAACTAGGCCAGTGTAAAATTACTTCTTTGGTTTCTTCTTAATGCCCTGTGTCTTAGTCAGTATTCTATTGCTGTGAACAGACACCGTGACCATTATAAAGGAAAACATTTAATTAGGGCTGGCTTACAGCTCAGAGGGTTAGTCCATTATCATCATGGTGGGAAGCATGGTGGCATGCAGGCAGACACGGTGCTGGAGAGGTAGCTACATCTGATCTATAGGCAGCAGGAAGAGACCTCAAAGCCCGCCCCCAGTGACACTTCCTCCAATGACACCACACCTACTCCAACAAGGCCACACCTCCCAATAGTGCCAGTCCCTATGAGCCTATGGGGCCATTTTCATTCAAACCATCACAGCCTTCTGGGGTGAACAGACATTTGTGAATACCGACTGACAGGTTCTGGAATCAACGAGGAGACAAGCCACTGGGCATGACTTTGAAGGACTGTCTAGAATTGATTGGCATCTGGTCATACCAATGAGGGTTTTGATCAGGTTAATTTAGGTGAAAGTCTCACTCTAAAGGTGGGCAGTGCCAGTCTCTAGGCTTAGATTCTGTGTGCAAAGGAGAAAGTAAGCTGAACATCAGCATTCGTGGCTTCCTGCTTGCTGAGTGCAGACACGCTCCTGCCGTGGCCTCCCTGCCGGGCTGGACTGTGCCCTTGAACCGTGAGCCAGAGTAAGTCCTTCCTCCTTTAATTTGCTTTTGACAGGGTGTTTTATCCCAGTAGCAAGAAAAGTAACTAAGACACCTCTCCAGGCAAAGTCACACATGTGTTATGCATGCCAGTAACACAAACGCTAGCCTAGACAGGTCAATGAATCAGCTAGTAGCCAGGTCAGAAGTGCAGACCAGGTAGGCAGATAAAAACAGCCAGTGATGGCCTTCACCACAGGGCAGCTCATTGAGAGTGTGTGGGACCCTTGCTGGAACCACACACGTGATTTCCACAGCCACATGGTTCCTAGGCTGGTGAGCCGGGGATAGTGCTAATGAAGGCCGGTCCCCTGGTGGGGGCGCTGAAACATGGCCCATCCTGTCTCAGCCGAGTCGTACCAGAGAGGGCGGGGTGAGAGGGGGCTGGGGAACGGGGAAAGGGGAACGGGTGTGGATGAAAGCTGTTGAAGGAGATTTTGGTGGCAAAGATCATGCGGCCAGCAGAGAGGATGATAATGCTTGCTTCTGGTGATGGTGAGGGTGAGGACACTGATGGGGATGAGAGATGATGGTGTTAGGATTGACAGGGCAATGATGGCAGGTGTGTAGTGAGTGATGGACAGTGATGAGGGTGCCTCAGATTCTGACGCTGGTACCAGAGGTGTGGGATTCTTGAGAGTACTTTCACCAATAGGCCCTAAGATGATGCCCATGATGCCACCTTTCTAGGTAGCAGGTGGGGCTTTGATGGCTGGCAAGAACAGTCCCTGCTTCAGAGGCATCTGTGAGGAGAGGTAGCCTTAACCGTTCTCCGTAAGTAGGCCCCACACTTTGCTCGTGGCGTTTTCAGTTTGCAGATAGTCAGCTCCATAAGCCACTCTCATCTGGGACTTGGAGCCTGAACAAATAAATTATACTCATTATTCACATTGGCAGCGATGTCATCAATACATGGGAGCTCAGACCACTCAGGGGACGTGGCCGCCCACCTCAATATTGTTCAAGGCAAGCATGCCATGATTCACCCTGCAACTGTGAGACCGAGGCTCTTATATCAAAGTGACATAATTTAGAAGCACTCTTCCCCCGAAGTGGGACCTCTGTTGGGGTGGCAGACATATGGCTTCCTTGGGAGTGTGGGAGGGATTTGAAGAGGCAGGACTGAGCCTTTTCTTACCAGAAGATTGCTGTCGGGCTCCCAAGTCATAATTCACCTGGCCTAGCCACTGACAAGCTGCTCTTGTACACAGCAGCCAGCCAGCTTAACCCTCACACACAGTCAGCTTGACCTTTGCAGCAGCACTCGCCAGAGTCAGAGCCAAGGATGTGCTCTGGCCCTGAAAGCTGGTGAGGCAGGATTTGGCTGCCATTTCTCCTGACGTTTTCTGGAAGGGGTTGTTTTCCTTTGGTGCTGCTTTGACCAAATACCTGACAAACAATGGAAGGAAAGAAAGGTTTGTTCTGCCTCCTAGTTTCAGAGATGTGTCCACCCAACATGGCATGGTGATGCTGAGGGTGGTGATGCTGAGTGTGGTGATGCTGAGCGTGGTGATGCTGAGCGTGGTGATGCTGAGCGTGGTGATGCTGAGCGTGGTGATGCTGAGGGCAGTGATGCTGAGTATGGTGATACTGAGTGTGGTGATGCTGAGAGTGTGCACGCTGTGCACACGGTGAAGACCAGGAGGCAGGGGTAGCATGACAACCTTCAAAGGCCCACCCTCGAGACCTACATCCTTGTCCAGGCCCCACTCATCAAGGCAGCACAGCCTTCACGACAACACCACAAGCTGGGGACCCAGCCTTGAAAACACGAGCCTGAGGGTGCATGTCAGATTCAAACCATAGATGGCCACGTTCTCCACTCTCAGGCCTGCTATGTGGATTCCCGCACCTGCTGGAGAAGAGTACCTGGTGGGAGCCTTGCTGAATGTTGTGTGGATAGAGCTTTCCTGGACACCCACAGCTTCCTTGGCACGTGTGAGAAATTATGACAGCCTCATTAAAGCCACATCCCTGTGTCTGACATATTAGGTGATGGGCAACGTGCCAGTAGGGCAGTTCTTTCTTTTTTCTAGAAGGAATTACTAAGCTTATGTATCTCCCTTCCCTTCCCTTGCTTTCTTTTTTTTCTCCTTTCAGCCTGAGTTATGAAAAGAGACTCCAGGGAACTGAAGAGATGACTCAGTAGTGAGAATATGCACCTGAGTTCAGTTCCCAACACCACACTGGGCAGCTTACGACTTCCTGCAACCCCATCTCCAAGGGACCCAATGCCCTCTCCTGGTCCCCTCTGACACCTACACTTCATGTACACAAACACTTAAAAATAAAATCTTAAAGCTTCTGGCAGCTTCTGGAAAAAATGCAGGCTAGCTAGCAGAATAAGCGTGATGCCCACATATGTATCTTATGACCGTAAGTGACCCTCAGACCTTTGGGGATCCTAGGTAGCTGTGGTATGGTGAGTATAAGGGTCCAGTCTGGATGTTCGAGAAATTCAAGTCTTGGGGGAAACTCTGTGGTTTAGGAAATGGAAAGTTCTAATGGAATAAAATATTTTAGTTTGGAACATAAATATGTAATGTAAAGGGAATCTACCTCTTGGGGATATTCTTTCTATCTATCTATCTATCTATCTATCTATCTATCTATCTATCTATCTATCTCTATCTACTATTTTTTGGTAAAGGCAAATGCCACCACTGACCAATAGTGACTATGTTTGGAATGGCAGCTCTAAGAGAAAGTTCCAACAGTGTCAGCAGTGTCATGGAGACTACGTGACATGAGATACACCTCAGTGTATCACAGCACTCTTGGTGTTTAAGTGTGGCCCTTAGGGCAGAACAGGGCTAACCTGCAGGCTGTTTCCCACAAGGAACAGGGAAAGATGCAGGCTCTGCAAAGGGAAAAAGCTTCCACTCTACAGGTTTGCAGGTGATGAACTTTCTGAACTGGAAGTCAGCTGTCAAGTGATAAGAACCAGCAAGTGGACCACTCTCCCCAAGCTGAGCCCGCCATTTATGGATGTAAATGTTTTCACTGAGGCGTCCTTACCTTGACATGAACCAAGGTATTTCTGGTGAATGAAAGAGAAAGAAACCTGACACGTAGTAATGCCCCAGAAAGCAATCCCTCTTGTCCACCAAGCCTGGAAGATGCCACAGGTTCCTTTTTCTTGTTTTTAAAAGCTCAAGATTTTGGTGACGTCAGTGATGTACCTTGGGTTCCCAGACGAAGAAACCATGACAATAGCTTTCTTGTCATCCTCCTGCCTCACAGTCTTCAACGTCTGCCTAAGCAGCATGTGCCGTCACCTCTAGCAACAGAAAAGAACATTTCTAAGAATAATCGCCAACGTGTCTGGTGAGAGCTGAGGGTTCCAGTTTCCCTTGGCTTAGCGAAATTGGAGTTTGCGGCCCCTTCATAGGATGCCCCTGCCCCTCTCTTCTTATCTCTTCCGGGTGCTGCTCTTCAAGGCTTCCTGGAAGCATCCTTCTGCGCATGTGGTCCTGCTCGGCCTGATCCTTGGTTTATTTTTACTTCTTTCTCCTCTGCTTTTGTTGACTTTCACAAGAAGGCAGACAGTAGTTTATGAGCTCCCCCGCTTTGATTTCTTTGGGATTTTCAGTTGTTTTAATCTGTTCCACTGTCTCACCATTCATCTACCTTCCGTCCCCCGAGCCCTGTGGGAACTCGTTCCAGTCAGGCACTGGTCCAGGTTCTGCTCCACGAGGGCCCATCATCTTGCTGACTTCCCTGTGCTCTTTCTTCAGGTTTGACGGCTGCCCCTGGAGCCTTGCTTTCCATGTCGCGGGAGTTCTCCTTGTTTTTCCCCCTTCCTCCATGCCGTCAGGAGGGTGTTTATAAACGTCCCAGGAGGCTTTGTTTTTGAAACAAGAGAATAGCTTATGCATTTCTTGGACTGCGTGCTCAGACGTGTCACCTATGAAATTCCTGTTTTAATGACTGGCAGATTTCCGAGGAATAGAGGGATATCTCAAACTCGGCTGGCTACTGTATCACCTGCTGTGTGTATCTCTCAGTGCAAACGAGAAATTCAGTAAGAGCCGCTTCATTTGAGCCACACCATACTCCACCAAGATCCACCTTTAGACCTAACAAAGCAATAACACAAAATACCAAATTAAGAAAAAAACCCTTTCAATTGTGTTACAGTCCTTGACCACAAATCATCATCAGTGCATTGCAGATGTGCTGGTAAGAGAACTCAACAGGTAAAGGTGCCTGCTGCCAGCTTGTCAGCTGAGCTCGATACTGTGACTTCACAAGTTGCTCTCTGACCTCTATACACACGCTGTGTGTGGCAAGCCCCTGGGCACGCTCCCACACTAAATACGTGTACTGAGACATTATTGTGATTACAACAATAGGATGCAGGTTAAGAACTTCCATAGCTCCCAATCCTTATCACAAATCCTCTAAATGTTTGCTATTCAGAGTGTGGTCCCTGGACCAGCGGCATCAGCGTTTCCGGGGAACCGACTGCAGTGTAGATGGGGGTGGGGTGGTGGGAGTGGTGAGGGGAGTCTCCAGACCTGTGTACTCAGAATTTTACAAGGTCCTTAGGTGACTAGTATGTACAGAAATGTCTAGGATACCAAGTTTCCATAATTAAAAAAAAGTTATCCAGTGTAGCACCATGCCAAATGAAAACTGAACAGACAAATCGCATCACCCAGCATGGAGGTGTATGTACCACGACCGCCCAGTTTGGGGGCATCTAAATTGCTGCTTGTAAGAGCCCACTCGATGTGGATGAAAATAGTGAGAACACAAGAGAAGGATGAAGCATCCAGAAACAAGGGCGGCCACAATTCCCATCTCTGCTGGTCACCTTTGCCCAGCTGTGATAACTGACAGGGACAAGAATTGATTTGATCTTATAGTTTTAAAGGATTTAAGTCCATGGTGATGGGAGGTCCTGGCAGATCATCTGACATCAGGGTGGTGGGAACACGTGAAGGAGGCTTCCCTTATGGAGGATCAGGGAGCACAGACCGAATGGGAGCCAGAGGCTGACTATAAGCCCCCCAAGGGTGAGCCCCATCTTCTAACGAGTTCTCCCCATACCAGCGGGGATGAGTAAAACAAGCCTGAGGGAGACATTCAGTCTCAAGCATAATATTACTCTGGGGGACGGACATGTGGTAATCTTTGCCTTGGTCTTTAGGTCTTGTCGGTAAGCTGGGACACTTTACCTCAGGAAGCCTGAAGGGCAAGTGTTTGATTCTGCTGGGGTGAACCAGGGCATTGATCTGTAACCCAGCCTCAGCCGTGGCCCTCCTTCTACCCAGAACTGTGGACTGGGTCACAATGAAGAACCATGGGATGGTGTGAGATTTATCCAGCAGCGGTGACAGCCACTCTAGACCTGGGAAATGTTCAGAAATGGCATTAGTTGTTTTATGACACAATTAGGCCCTGACATCTTTCAGTTCTCACTTATTTTCTTAACATTTCCCATGATTCCCTGAGATGCCCAGTGTCTTCTTGGTTAAATTGCTTTCCTTTTGAAGCCATCTTAGGTTTTGTCACTTGTCACCATGAGGCCTGAGTGATAACTCCCTCCACCTGTCTGTCTTTCCCTGGGGGCACCATGAATGGTGCTTCTCCATTTTTTTTTTTTTCAAATTTGAAAGCCTATCATCTGGTTATTACTTCATGGACAACCATTGTCTCTACATTCCAAACACGAGGACGTGGTCTCAGGATGCTTGAAGGTGTAAGTCACAAACAATGCCATGCCAGTTTGGAATTATGATTAATAGGGTGGTATTTATTTAAAGAGGAAAAAACTTACAGATCACCGTCCCAGACAACAGCCCTCTGCACAACCAGGAAGGGAGTCTAGTCACCGGTGGAGCAAGAAGTGAAGAGAGCAAGCCGAGGGAAGTAGCCGCTTTTTTAAAGGGAGAGAGACCACGCCCCAATGGGCTGGTATCTCAGCAGCTATTGGTTGGAGGACCGGAAGAACCTCCTGCGACACCTCCCCCTTTTGTTTAAGTAAGAGAGTTCTAAACCTACTATGAAATTATATACAATAAGTACAAATATCCTATTCTAACTAGCTTAGGTCTTGTATAATAAATAATTTGGCTAAGTCGTGAGAGAAAAGTAACTACATTTATATAGTCTTCAACCCCACTGAAGATCTGAGAAGGGAAATAATGTTACCTGGATAATTAGGAAGTTCAGTAAAACAACTTCCAAAACATGCAACAAATCACAGAGACAACTAGCTACCTGGGCAATAACCCAAAGTCATGTTTGCAGTGTTGAAGCAACCAACTTTGGCTAAGGCCTAACATAACTGACATACCATTTTCAAAGGCAAGCAACTTTTCAAAACTATCTTACCCTGTCTTGGCAGGATATGACAGTCCTGTTTTATCCATTGATGCACACTCTGTATCTCTGTCAGTGGTTGAGGTATGGGCATTTCTTTGCCCCAAGGTCAGTTCTGCCAAAAAGAAAGGCTCCAGGTGGA
>NW_026068049.1:360976-395432 GCF_014885135.2 Alexandromys fortis
GCAACAACTAAGAAGTAACACATGGTTGATGTGAAATTCCTCCAAGTATGCTGTACTTAAAAATTTCATAATGAAACACTAGGCAAAGCCTTCTGAAAAGCCGAGAGTCACACTAAGAGCACCCTGGGAAAAGCTTACCTACTTCAGCACAGCAAATGTTTTATTTCTTGGAGTCCTTATCTCCCTAAATACAGGGTTTCCGTAGATGTGGCCACAGAACCTTGTGGCTTGCTTTGTTCACTTAACCTTGTATAGTCGACATTTCCCCAGTAGCCACACTCGTGGTACACACTCGTGGTTGAGAAATTCCTTCCTTCCCAGGCAAATGTGGACGCCGCCCCCTCAAACCGCAGTCATACTCCAGAAGCCAAAGACACTCTTAAACTGGGTGTTAAGAATCAACAGGGCTCTTATGCACTGATCCTGCTAAAACTCCTTCCAGAGATGCGGGGGCTGTCTGTCAACTGTTCTCACGAAGTAAAGGGTTAGTATAAATTCAACGCACACTGGCAAGTAACAGCGCTCCCCGGCCGTTGCAGGACGCCTGCTCTGAGTTAGGTGTTTTGTGGGGAGAATCTGTTACCTCCTTCTTGACCGCTCACCTTTTCCTCCCTACTTCTGTTTGCGTCTCACTTCCATCCCGCGAACAGTGTTTCCTCAAAGCTTCTGGGGTCTACACGTCCACCCTGATGACAAACTCACAGATATTTGCAGGACGACGTCACATATTGTTACTTTGGTTTCAAAGACTGTTCATGACTGTGGTAGACAATTCAGAATACAGAAATAAAATCGATCTATCTGCTGTGTTGCCAATGTGTTGGTCTTTAGGAGACATGTACATCTTTAAACAATCTCGTTGTTGAAGCTCAAGTGTTAAAACCAGGGCTATTTCAGGCTCTGCCCCGTGCCTGCACGTTCACGGCCCAGATGAATTCAGCACCCGTGCCATTTGGCCCAGGCTTTTTATCCACGCGGTAGCTGAAATGAGAAGCCTCCCCAGCCGTCATTATGGGGTGATTTAACATGTCGTCAAGTATATGAAAGGCTGCTCTACCCTGAATAGCAAACAGCTGTTCCCCGTCTCCAGCAAGCCTGAAGCCAGAGGCGGGAGACAGGCGCCGGGCAACTTCTGGATCTACACAGGAAGAATAGCCAGTTCCTGAGGGTCCTGGGCAAAATCCACGCCCTGCATCATTTAGCTGAGGCCGTGAGATGTTGGAAATTTAAATCCACAGCAAAGTTAACTTCCTTCTTTCCTCTCTCCTGCTCGCTCTGTCTTTTTTGTGACATGGTTGGCAGATTAGAGTGGGCAGGGCAAGGGGCACTTTTTCTCCATAGTTCTTTAAAATTAGACAGTCTTTTTGATCGAATAGATTGAATGTAGCTTGCTAAAGGCAGTGGGATAAATTTGCAACATCTAGGTGTTCTCTGTTACTGTCCTTTGTCTCCTTTTCCGAAACCAATGCTCCTCTGGAGTGATGCTGTGGCCTGCCACTTAGCCTGAGCTTTTCCTCCCACCCTCAGGGAAGGAGGACCATCCATTAGCTCAGCAGTGAGGGAAGCAGAAAGGCCTCTGCTGGAGCCGCGTGTGCGAGTCTGCTTACTGACTCCCCCTTCTGCTGCAGCCCAAGGCTTGAAAGTCTACATAACAAGCACGGCCTTGAACTTGGAGTGCTGCGCCTTGGACAGCAGTTCCCAGAGCTACGCTGTCAGCCTGCATACTTGCCGTTGTCCCCTTTCAGAAGAAGGTCCCACGGCACCGGCCCCACACTCGCCTCCCATACCTGAGCCGCATGCTGGTGTTTTTGACTTGTTTTTATGGATCTTTGTTCCATTGCATGGATCATACATGCAATAGTTTGTAACAGGAAGTGTGGAGAGGAGGCCAGAGACCCCAATCTCTCCTCAGGGAGGGCCAGATTTTAGTTGTCTCCAAACGCGTCTGTGGTGTGACAGGGTGTGTGTGCGCTGGAGAATGCCAGTGAGCTAAGCGGTCCCGGCAGGGTCTGCAAGGAGAGCCTTTGGCTAACCCAGCTCTTCTCAGGGCTCCCTCAAAGAGACATTTGCTCTGTTTTGCAACAGTGTCATCTTCAGCCTCATGTATTTCAAGTTCCTTGAGAGCAAGGGTGGGGTCTTTTATGACTTTTGTGCAACCAAAGCTTTCAGAACATTCCATTAGCAACAACAGGCAGCTCCTGAACGTATGGCTATGAATAATGGCATCGGATGAAGGTCAAGTGTCATGATCACACGCTGTTTCAGGAATGAACTTGAGGATGCTAATCATCCCTTTGACTTGGTCAGGGGAATGAGATAATCATGGCACCAAGGAAACTTTTGACTCATAGTTATGAAGACGGTCAAACTGACAGAAACGCACAATAAAACACTTGCATATATTTTAAATAAATTAATGAATGCCCACCACCTAGCATTAACAAATAGCATTTGCTATTTTTGATGCAGCTCCCAGGGCCCAGTTTTCTTCTTCTTTTTCTCGCTGTGACAATTGCAGTAATGACACCCTCCTGTGACACAGGAGCTTGGTGTCTGACATGTCGCAGAGACAGTTTATACAGGAGATAAACCTCAAGCCCTTTAGACCCCTCAGCGGTTACCAAGACCAGCGAGGTGTGAGCCCACGTGGAGGGTTTTCCACTACAAAGACAACAGAGTCAAGGTCTTTGTCCTTGAGTGTTTGGCTTCCCTCAGGGAAGCCAGGAAATAGATACATAAGTAGATGATCCAAGTGTGCTGTTCTGAGGCCAGGCTCCCATTTTATAGGCCGATGAATTGAGATTCCGAGCATCTCTAGGGACCACGTCTAGATCAAGGCTGGGACCTGTTTCGGCTCCACTGAGCTGGACAGCCCTTCATAGTTGCTTCCCACTTTTGGTTCCCAATTTCCTCACCCTCATTTGGAAATGAAGGAGTCAGGCTTGAATATTTAAAGGATTCCTCCCTCCACCCCTGCCACCACTTCAAGTCTGAGTTTCTGGTACTTTCCATAGCAAATATTCCCACCTGGCTCCCTAACAGTCTCTGAGAATTTGCCTGTAAGCCGTGCTCTGAGCTGAGCCTGGCAGAAATCCCCAGCGCAGCCTGCATTCCACGCTGGGTTCTAAGCCCCTCTACCTGACAGCTATGCCAGGGCGAGTTCTCCAGTCAGGCGGACTGTGGCGCTGCCCCGCGTCCTTAGTGCTACAGTTTCCGTTCATTTCCTTTGACCTGCCTGTGGGAGAAGCTTATATTACTGATAATTCTAGTTAATCCTTTAACTAGGAAAAGGAAACTAGCCATCTAATAGGCAGAGCGAGGGAAGGACTTGGCACACCATCTGAAAATATAAACCTAAAATATTCCAGAGTATTCTCTGGGAGGCCGCAGCCATTAACGCCAGGAGAGCCAGCTACTGCAAGGCCTGGCTCCTCGTGGTGGGCAGATTTCTGAGCCCAGCTGGGAGTGGGCACTTTCCCTTTCTGCATGCTTGCGGTGTTTGCCTCTAACTTGCTAAGGCAGAGCATCTCCAAGCCCGTAAAAAGCTTTCTGACATGTCCCCGAGCAGCTGGCCTCCCCTATCTCAGAAGATGTCATGGTTTATTAATTCTTTGCAGAGGCAATAAGAACTGGGTATTGGCTTAATTTGGGGCCAATTTACTGTTACGGTAGAAAAAATTGGCTCTGTCTCCTTTTATTCAGCACAAGGGTCTATAGTTTCTGCTTTAACCCCTCCCATGCTGTGCTCCTCCCCACCCCACTTCTGCTCGGGTGATTTCGGGCCTCAGTTTCCTCAACATAAGGCTGAGATACTTGTGGCAACTATTTCCCGGGATCGTGCTGAATAGATATTAAGTTGAGTCATTTTAGTGTCTTTCTGCACCAAATGCTCCACATGGTGACACTTAAAAAAAAAAAAAAACACTGGAAATATCACATCCAGATGTTCTGGCTCCTTTATGGATAACGGTACCATGACAACCCTCTGTTCATGTTCTCATTGAGAACAGCTATCTGGAGTTGAGTAGAGAGGAAACCTGTACCTGCCCAGCCTTTTTCTGTTCTACAGAGGCGGGGATGTTTCTGCCTGGTCCTGTGTGCTGGAATCTGAGATCTGGGATTCCCCGATTCTTTTATAGGCTGTGCATAGGCTTACAACTAAATTCTCTTGAAGCTGTTTCAGTGGGTAAGAGCTCTTGCTGTGAAAGTGTAAAGGAACGGAGTTTGAGTCCCGCCCCCCCACATCCGTGTGAAAAGTGGTCACGGTCAAGCCTGTCACTGCAGTGGTGGCCAGGGGGTAGATGATACAGGGATACAGGGATGCTGAGCCTCCCCGCTGGTAACTTACTTCCATATTCAAGGGAATAAGACCAACAGTTTTAGAGTAAGACATCCAACATCCTCTTCTGAGCCTCATGTGTGCACACACCTGTGAACACACACACACACACCATGTATACACAAGTGAAAAAAAGAAGCTGGTTCAGCTTGGCTGTGGAACGTGTCTGTCATTCCACATGTTCAGGAGGAGGAGGAAGCAGGGCGATTATTGGCTCAGGATAGCTTGGGCTACACAGAGGAGACTTCCATCTTAAAACAACAAGCACCCCTGCACTGCCCCATGGTGTCCTAGCTTTACCTGATTTAGTGGCAGTAGGAAGCAGTGCCCTTTGGGAAAGGAAATTCAAACCAAACAAATGGAGTCTCTCACAGGAGACTGACCTTTGTGGACTGAAGATGAGATTGTGACTCAGAGACAAAGAAAGAAAAAAAGCACAATACCCAGATGGCATCACCTCCAATTTACAACTCTACTAGGACTCTTGAGGACCAATGGACACCCCACTTAAGCCGCACATCCCGCCGAGGCAGGGCATTATCATTCCTGTTTCTCAGTTGAGAAACGTTTGCTTAGAAAGACTGAACAACTTATACAACAAACTAATGAAGGCAGGGACCAGTGAGGGCAGGGACCACTGAAGACAGGAATCAGTGAGGGCAGGGACCAGGAAAGTCAGGAATCAGTGAGGGCAGGAACCCGGGAAGTCAGGGACCAGTGAGGGCAGGAACCAGGGAAGTCAGGGACCAGTGAGGGCAGGAACCAGGGAAGTCAGGGACCAGTGAGGGCAGGGACCAGGAAAGTCAGGAATCAGTGAGGGCAGGAACCCAGGAAGTCAGGGACCAGTGAGGGCAGGGACCAAGAAAGTCAGGAATCAGTGAGGGCAGGAACCAGGGATGTCAGGGACCAGTGAGGGCAGGGACCAGTGAAGGCAGGGACCAGGGATATCATGGACCAGTGAGGGCAGGGACCAGTGAGGCCAGGGATCAGGGAAGTCGGGAACCAGTGAGGGCAGGGACCAGTGAGGGCAGGGACCAGGGAAGTCAGGGACCAGTGAGGGCAGGGATCAGGGAAGTCGAAAACCAGTGAGGGCAGGGACCAGTGCGGGCAGGGACAAGCAGGAGCAGGATGCTTTATCTTTCTACTGGGAACTGGCGGGGTGAGGGCTTGAAGGGAGGAAACTGAGGCTTTGAAGAGGAAGGGCCGTGCTGAGACTGCAAAGCTACACAACTCCCAGGTCTGTACCTTATGCCCAGGTAAGGCGCCTGAGATGCCTGAATCTAGGCAAGGAGATGCCCGCAGGAAGGGAGTAGGTCTCATCTCAGTGTGACTTGAGGGGGTGGTGTTACGTCCTTTGCCCCTTGTCTCCTCTGTAAGGAGGTGGGAAGAATCTTGGAGAACTGCAAGTTGTGCTGTAACTCTGATGGTTTGGAGCAGATCCTGCTTCCCCTGCATTGTAAACCTGGGTTACCTCTGACCTGGGTCTGGGGTAGGGCCTGGGAATATGCATTGGGCAAGCTCGTAGGCGCTGCTGGTTGAGAGAGCTAGCTGCTAAGGTGTGGGGACTGGTACATCTGAGAGACACTGCTTCCTAAGAAAATGAAATGCTGGCTCAGATTAGGGAATGGCAGACTAGACGGGGCCAGAAGAGCGCTCTTGTATTTTGGTCTACAGCAGAACCTGTGAACTGGGAGCATCAAGGGCCACACACCTCGTCCTAGGAACGCCACTCTGTTCCCATGGAAAGGCCCACTTGTTTATTCACTGGGTCACATTTGAATGTTAAAGGCATCGGCGCTTATTGTCACCATGTGGTGATCGGAGCACACGTGGACATGTCCAATGCACACAGCCATGGGAAGCCACAGGGCGGCTGGGCCTCTGCAAAATAGCTGGGATCACATGGGATCTTAAGCCTTTCTTATAGCTGTGTTTTGGTGTGTGTGTGTGTGTATATATGTGCAGGTGCACATGAGTGCACATGTGTGTGGTGGCCAGAGAACAACCCCAGATATTGTTCCTCAAAAGTCACTCAGCAAAAAAAAAAAAAAAAAAAAAAAAAAANTATGTGCAGGTGCACATGAGTGCACATGTGTGTGGTGGCCAGAGAACAACCCCAGATATTGTTCCTCAAAAGCCACTCAGCAAAAAAAAAAAAAAAAAAAGTCACTCAGCTTGTGCTTTTAAAAACTGTTCTTTACTCTTGAAAACTCTATGCAAGTTTACAATGAGATCTGGTTATAGAAACCCTGCATTCTCCCATTCTCCCCCCCCAGTTTTCTCCGTTATACCTACTATATATACATATACATATATATATTAGATAACCCACTAAGGTCAGATAGTGCTGCCAATATGTGGATGGGCCACCTTGTTTTTTTGATAAAGTGTCTCTCATTGGCCTGGAACTTAACTAGTAGGCTAGAATGGCTTGCTAGAGTGTCCCAGGGACCCACCTGTCTCTACCTCTCTAGTGCTGGGATAATAGGTGTGAGCACCATACGCTGTGTTGTGTATGTGTGTGTGTGTGTGTGTGTGTGTGTGTGTGCGCGCGCGTGCAGGCATGTGTATGTGTGGGGTTCTGAATGGAATCAGGTGTTCATGCTTGTGAGCCAAGCACTGTAGTGACTGATTGACCTCCCCAGCTCTCTGACAATTTGCTGTGGTTAAGAGGTTACCAGCATAAGATGGAGGGGTGCCTTTGGATCCCTCAAAGATTTTCAGGGACCCTCTGAAACATATAAAGTGGAAGTTCGTGGATCCCTGAACCACCCAATAATATTACCCGGAAAGAGTGGTCATCCCTGAAGGCTAACAGGGGCCCCTCTCCCACACCCCTGGGCAGACTTCACAGTCAGCCTTATCAGCAGGTGCTGCCCTCATGTCCAGCAGTCGGAGCTGGAAGGGCCTCAGAGGTCCATAAGGATTAGTGTGAGAGTCTCCCTCAATGTGGGGGCAAAGGCGCCTCAGTGAGTTCTTAGTCACTCAGGAGGCCCAGAGAGGGAGCGGAACCTAGGACGAGGACCTTGCTTCTCTTGCTCATATGTGACAACTGGGCTGAAGGAGGGCTGTGTTTTCAAAGGAGGAGGTCTGCCACGTGTTCAAAGGCACACTACCCGCTTGGAGCCCATCTTTCATTAGATACAGAAATTTGGGGTGGAGGTCTTGTTGTCTCTAGTCTTCAGGCCAGAAACCCTCCTACTTGGCCTCTGACTCAGACGGTCTTTAAAATGGGGGCGTTTTCAGACTTTAGATGGCTTTCACCTGGGGCCCTCCCTCCCTTGCTCCTTTATTCTGCACAGTGGGGTGGAGAGAGTGAGGAAGCCCACTCACCCCCCACCTTCTGGAAAGGCTTTGGTGTGTCCTGACCCTAGATGATGCTCACACCTGTACAGCCAGTCATATCCTTCCCAGGTCACTGGCCAGACTAGCTGGGTGGGATGACTGGGTGAGCCTCGGGCCTGGTTAGTAACAGCAGGTTGGGGAAGCCCAAGACTCCATCTGGGCAAGAGGGGGCTTTAGAGAACCACACAGCTGGGGGAAATAAAGAAATGTATTCCACCAATCCCTTGTGCAGACAGGGAAACTGAGGCTTAGAGGATTTTCTTCCAAAGCTATAAAGGTCCTGGTCTGCAGCTTTTGTCCCCGACTCCTCATCAGGCCTTTCCAGAATTTGTTTCTTTGGTCAGACAGGGTTTTATTCTCCCACATTCTGGACGTAGACGGTGCAGACATGCAGAGCTCTACTGGCGCCATGCTGGTCAGGGAGACTGATTTGTTCATCTTGATGTCACCAACGCTTGGCACAATGCCCGAGGCCCGCAAGGGGCTGCTTATCATTCCTTGAGCCATGTGACAATGAAGAGGTTTTGTCTTACAGGGTTTTCATGAAGTTAATCTTACCTTAAAGCACACTTGAATAGCTTTAGCAAGGCATATGAAATAGGAGCGATGGCACTGTGACCCCTCTTGTATGTATTCTACTGTTTCTTATTAGCTTGTTTGTTTTGCTGTTTTCTTGAGACAGGGTTTCTCTGCATAGCCCTGGCTGTCCTGGAACTCACTCTGTAGTAGACCAATCTGGCAAACTCAGAGATCCGCCTGCCTCTGCCTCCTGAGTGCTGGGATTAAAGGCGTGTGCCGCCACGCTTAGCTCATTGTTTTATGTCTTATTCAAATAATGGATATTTGTTGTAGAAAAGAAATAAAATACAGATAAGAGGAGGACAAAACAACAACCCAGCAACCTTTCAGTGTTGTTACAGAGCCCTGGGCTTAAGAACAGAAGGCTTAGGGCCTGGAATCCTTTGGAGATTCAGCCACTTCTGTAGCCCTGGACCTGAGACATTTTTTGTCCTGGAAGAAGTCTCATGAACCAGCTTCCTGCCCTGTTTCCTCGGAAAAGTGAGATTCAGGTAAGATCATAGACGGACCTTCCATCCGGGCACATGACCTTGTCACAGTGAGACATGGCGTTGTCATCTCCAAAGCTCATGAGTTGACCAAAGACTGCAACTCCTAACATTTTAAGTAAGGCTACGTTTGTGTTGGGCTCCACTCACAGTTATCCTTGGCCAGTGGAGCCTGTGGGCTGTGGGTTGGAATGGCATCGAAGTGTGCCCACCTCACGCTCATCTCTCTGTCCACCCTTACGGAGTCTAGGGCTCAGGGGGTGAGGTGAGGTGAGAGGCATCCAACTTCGCCATGTGTCACATAATGTCCAACGGTGCCACTAACCAACAGACCTGAAGTGAAAAGCAGACCCCCCGAGCCCTTCTGAGCGTCTCTTCTCTCAGGGCTGCTTACCCTGGCTGACCCAGAGCTGTGAGAACCTGGCAGAGGCAGACTCACAAGTGCTCTTCTTGCGTCCCCTCTGCCAGGTGGAGCAACAGTCCCTGCTTTTCTGTCTGGTAGGATATTGTGAGGTCCAGGCTCCAGGAGAGGGGAGGCACGCTGTAGAGAGAAAACCACCGCCCCAAAGTGTTTTCTTCACATGCAAAGAAAAGCTTACCAGTGTTCCAAGGTTCTAGGATTAGCTGGTTGGTCCTCCCTGCTGTATGTGGCTGGAAATCCATCTGATCGTAGTATCCCTGGCTCCTTAGTAACCCCCCCCCCTTCCGGAAGAGTTTCCCAACTGTTAATGTTGCTTCTGTGGAACATGATGGGTGACGAGTTGCTCCCTAAGATAACCACCATCAGATAAGCCAGGATGGGGGTGGGCTCTTCTGGAAGAAAAACAGGTTGCACCGTGGCAGTTAAATCCTCTTCAGAGGAGAGCAGGGGCTCTAGCTCTCTCCTCCAGTTTCTGAGACAACCTCACCAGAGAAAATGGGGCTCCCTGGGATGTGGCTGGAAAGGATGGCAGCTGCCCCAGACGTCCGCAACTGTCACCTGGAGCCTGTGCTTGGGTTCACGGCCCCTCAACACAGGCAGCGATTAAACCCCTTCCCCAAAGGTGAGGGAATCTGTCCCTTCTTTCAGAATGCCCTGTGCTGACTGATGCCCTGACATTCGCCTGCATGTTGGTCTGAGAGAGGTGGCCTTGCCATTCCCAGAGAGGGGAAACTGAGGCAGTAGGAGACTGAGGTGGACAGTGTGTGAGTGCCACTCCGAACAGACCTCCTGGTGTTCTTTTCTCCACGCACCCTGGGTACATGCATGTGTACACTTACACACACACACACACACACACACACACACACACACACACACACACACAAATTTTACAGCTCCCTGAAATTTATGAGGGAAGCCAACTACCCTGAGAGGCCTTAATTAAGCAGGCTTCCCAGAGGAGAAAGGAAACCGGCTTCCATATTCTCAGCGCCGACAGCAAATTGCTCGATTTACTGCCCAAGGCTCATGTTTCTCCCCACATCACGTCCTCTCTGTTCTAAGTATCACGTTGAAGGTGATTCAAACAACCCCCGCCGCAACTTCTTTCCCTTCCTGGTGCCCTTCGGGTTGCCAGCGTTTCCTCTGATCTGCCTCCTTGCCCTCTAGATTCAAGATCAGATTGGAGCAACATACAGCACCCAGTTTATAAGAAAGGGGTTGTCCAGCACGCCCAGGGCAGGCCTGAAGGCACGTGGGGGCTAGTGCCCTGTCTCCCCTCGTAGCCCACATGACCTGCCAATGGCTGCCATGAAGATATATGTGTTTAATCAGATCCCTGACAGGTATAGGCCCTAACAAGAAGGACAGTCTGCTCCCCCAAATGCTTGAGGATCTGAGCCCAGTGTTGCCTAGGAACTGAATGGATCACATTGTTCTGGGAAAGGAAATTTAAAGGAGCAGGCTTGTAATTTTCAGTAGATCTGGAGAGCTGGCCGCCCTAGCCTCAGCCCAGGCCCCCTTTCTGTAAACCCTAGCTCTGTCTTTCTGCCATTTTTTAAGCTTCTAAACACACCACGGCCGACCAGCTCATCTTCCCAAGCCCTGCCGATAAAGGTCTTAACAGTGCCAGTCCTGCCCCGCTCAACACACCACTCAGCTGCCATGGGAACACATTGCTTAAGGCTAAAAGTGATTTTGTTTTGAAAACTTCTTTAAAAATCAAAACCAAATGCTACCGAAACTTCAAATATGGTGGGACCCACTCAAAACGCAGAGTGAAGGAGAAACAGGGTGCCTGGGTGTGGAGGTGGCGGCTGCGATTCCTCAGCCCTGCTTCCACCCAGGGTAGGCAGCGACTTCCCGTGAGAAGTAAGGTGGATGAGCCCACAGAACGTACAAAAACCAAATCTGGCAAACACAGCCCTCTCCTGGGATTGAGGGACGTCTTTGCTGGGTCTGAGGAGAGGGATAATCCAGTTTCACTCTGGACTTTATATGAAAAGAGGTCAACCTCAGGGCTGTGAGGACCGGCCACCGCGGGCATTGTGACCCGCCAGGAGGTGCCCCAACCATCCCACTTTCTTCAGTCAGAAGAATAATGTCGGAAAGAAGCTGGGTGGCAGAGCAGCTCGGACTCCCATGGATTCCCCTTCCTCTCAGGCCTTGTCCTGAACTGTGGAGGCCGGTGAGAAGCCTGCAGAGTTGACTGTAGGTGAGAACAGGGTCTCTGGCCTTCTGCCTGGCTGCAGGCAGGGCACCTCCTCGTCCAATCTGTAAACCCGCGGTTGGCTGACTTACCTCAGAGGCCCCAGGTTAGCTAATTGAGAGGGGAAGGCCACTTTGAACATTCAGAGGCTTGGTCAGGGGCCAAGACTCATTACACAGCTTCAAATTTGGAAACTCCATCAAGTTCACTAGGGAAACTGATCATTGTAGATCATCCCAATGGCACCGAGCCCACCCGGGCACCCTGGGAATCCCACTTTTACACGTGATAACAGCACGTGTGTGTGTGTGTGTGTGTGTGTGTGTGTGTGTGTGTGGTACTTGGCCAGGGTAGTAGCGAGCAGGAACACAGACCCTGTTTGCCTTTTATTTTCCACCATTTAAAAATTCCAGCAGAGCCATTACCAACAGAACATAACCAAACTTGGAAAACACAGACGAGAAAAAAAAATATTCCCAAATCCCATACTTTAATGTAACAAGAAGCTTTCTTTGTAGGCATGATTGCCGTCTGTTTTTATGTACTATTAGTCAGGAAATACATAACACATAGGCCCCTTTGCCTTTTAAGAACTAAGTATTAAGTCTCAATTATCTGCATGTTTCTCCAGGACCGTGATGTTCCGTTGTGGCTAATTGTGGGTGAAGTAGACCGACAACTTACCTTTGACAAACTGTATGAACACACTCATTTCCCTCTAAGATTGCCCTTGTTTTTTTTTTTCTTTAAGAAGTTGTATTTTTTCTGACTATAAAAGTAACACATTTTTATTTTTTAAAAAGTGTGGAAAAATCAGGTAGGTATAAAGAAGTTAATAAAAATCACCTGTAATTGTTCCACCCAGAGAAAATCACTATTAACCTTCGGGTGTATTTCCTTCATATATATATATTAGAAACACGATCACACTGTGCTGAAGTTTTGTAGGTCCCTAGGGCTGCGAGAGCAAAATTGGCAGAGGAAATATTATTTCCAGGAGACATTTAGTGTGTGATCTGTGTGCATTTGAAATTGCTCTGTGTTTTCATTGAGAACGTGGGTCAGGGGACGGCCCTGCCCCCTGCCTGGAGGTCAGGAGGGCAATGAAGGGTGGACAGTGGGGAGACTGTGCCCAACTGCAGCCTTGCTCTGGGACTGACTCCCGGTCAAAGGCCACAGGGGGTGTGAGCAAGCGCACCTTCCTCATTTCTCCTGACAGGAGCCCTGGGGCCCCTGATTTATGGCCACACTTCACGGGACACTAGTAAATGTCCCATAGTATATTTTGTAAGAGTAATGAAGTCTCGGTAACCCCAGCTCTCCCTCAGCCTCTGCTCATAAATTTCTTTCTGCAAGAGGGGAGCTGCCAGGGCTGTGGATTAGCAGAGGGGGTCCTGGGGCCCCAGCATCCTCCACTCCTCTCCTATTCCAGGCTTTCTCAGAAGGAAGTAGGTGGTTTTGCTGCAAGCCCTCCACCCACCGGGATGGGGCAGCCCAGTTGAGCTCCAGACTGAACTTCTAAAGGGCTGAAGCAGGGAAAGGCAGGAGAATCCCACACAGATGCTCACTTTCTTCTGCAGCTCCTCTTATGGGTCAGGCTAGAGGCCAGTGACTTAGGGCTGAATCTTTCTTGAGCACTGTAGACCTTGAGCTGCAAGTTGATGGAGGAGTTGGGGTAGGGTGGTGGTGGGCCTGCCACAGGATCTGGAGGGAGGTGGGAGGGGCTGAGGACATCCCCTACCCTCATCCGCACGCTTCCACGGGCTGTGGTCAGGGAATTTGTCTGTCACCCAACAGGAGAGCAGCACTTTGATTCCCGTCCCCTTTAATTTGTCCTGCTAAGGGCTAAAGGTGCCCTCGGTCATTATCTGAATGCGACGCTTCCTTTAGGGGCTTGCTAACCTGCCCCCATGCTCCTGGTCAGGTCCCCGAGACAAAGCCTAAGGTAGGAAGCCTTCGCACTGTTTCGTCTTAGTGCCATTTAGTTACTGAGGTTAAATGACCCCCCCCCCCCAGGTTCCTCCATTTCCCAGCTGGGCTCTCTACAGATCCTCTATCGCGGGTGGCCTGGTGACTCCGCATGTGAAGGTGTTTGTGTTACCCTGACGTCCTGAGTTCCGTCCCTAGACCCCATGTGGTTGATGGAGAGAGCTATTGCAGTGAACTGTCTCCCGAGTCCCATGCGTGTGCTGCGGTGCCTCCTGCACCCCACAAAACAGAAAAGATCCCCTGAGTCATAGCTCTCAAGGGAGAAGCCTGGCTAGACTCTGCCTCCAACAGTGACTCTAGTGCTTAGGAGACTGAGGCTCAGAGATAGCTGGTAACTTGTTCAAAGTCACATAGCAGAATCTCCAGGCAAGGACTACAGCCCTTACACCTGTTGGCTGCACAGCCACCGTCTCTACGTAGTTGAACCCTTGTTCACATTTTATGAGGCCAGTGGCGTGAGAACCTTTCCCTAATGTCTGGGAGTTTCCTGTTTGCCAATGAGCAAGGACCAAGAAGGACCCGCAAAGAGAAAGGCAGTGTGTGTGTGTGTGTGGATTTGGGAAGGAAACTATATGAACTGGAAACCCTCAAGCCGTGGAATGTTGAGTCAGTGGGGCAGGGATTCTCCAAGCAAAAATTCTTATTTTGGTAGCTAGAAATCCCCCACGTATATCATACGGAACTGATGAATCAGAAAGCAGAAAGATCACTGTACTCCCTATTCCATGAGACTGAAGGCATATGAGCTTCTGTGGCCTGTGGGTTGTCACTGTGGGTTGACACTCTACTCGTTGCTTAGTGTCGAACTATTGCACAGCCACTTGGATTCTTCACGGACTTGCAGCCCTGGCTTGGCTACGAGGGTCAGAATGCCAGTGTGACCGTCAGGCTAAGACAATACTCTGTAGTTGGGTGTGGTGACATACATCCGGCACTAGGGAGGCAGAGGTGGGCAGATCTCTGAGTTCAAGGCCAGCCTGGTCTACAAGCAAGTTCCAGGACCACCAGGACTACACAGAGAATCCTGTCTTGAAGAACAAAGCAAAGCAAAACAAGAACAAAAGAAGGCGCTCTGCCACTGGGTTGTCACCTCTGATCTGCTGGGCTAAGGGGCTTGATCGTGGGGTTATTCTGGTGTCCTAGAAACACCCTCCGCAACCCTACAGACAGTTATAACTGCCTGCCTCAGACCTTGCAGAGAAGCGAATGCCACACGTAAATAAGATGCCTGACCTAATTCTAGGGTGGGTCTTTCCTAGTGGGTTTGTATGGACACTGGAACTTCGGGCTGTGTTTCTTCCTGGAATTCCCCTGTGCTTCTGGAGGATGACGGTGATAATTACAGACGAGTTTCGTTTCCATGACAGGGCTGAACTCTATTTAGGTGCACCGTAAGGGCAGTAAGACATCTCCCAAGGACAGATGGTGGGGTTACTCTGATGCAGGCACAGAGACCATGCTCAAAACCTCTCTAGCTTCCTCAGTAACATATGTAGTTACCTCCATTTTAAGGATGCAGTTACCAAGTGGTCCTGAGACCTTCAGGTTTGACTGTGTATGTAGTCTGACCTACAGTGGGAAGATGGCACACAGGCACCGGAACCACAGTTACAGTGTCTGAGATGACTGTGTGTGAATGCAGCCGACACAGCGTTGTCAGGGCAGCATGTTCTGCCACACCAGTCCCCTCCCTTCCCCCATTCCTCTCTGAAACAGGACAGAGGAGGGTCTATATGACGTGGTGGCCAAAGACCCGAGTTCAAATCTTACCCTGGCATTGATGGGATGAAGGAACAACTTCTTCCATCTGGGCCACCTTGCTTCTCCTGGAAGCAAAGCTTTTAGTGAGAGCAATTCTGGAGGCTGACTGCAGAGCTGCGTGCCTCGCTCATGGTCGCCCAAGGTGAAGAGTGGCTCAATTAGTTTAGCTTCCAAGCTCAGTATTCCAAGATATTCCCAGGGATGCTGTGATCCACCATAGCAGGTTAACTGATGTCCTTAGGAGCCCTTTGTCTCTATGGCAACTGGAAGTATGACGAGAAGGGACATTTTTTTAACCTCTGCATTCCACAGTGCTCCCCTGGGCCCAGGGAGCGTGCCCTGGACAGAAGCAGGCTGGTTTGTGAAATTTCTCCATCTTCCTCAATGCATTTTTGAAATTTCAAAGTAAATAGTGACTTCAAAAACATGCCGGTGCTAATTTCAGAAGATGCTGCCCCCCCAAATCTCTGGAGAGTCTGAGCCATGCAAGACAGACACCGAGAAAGGCCTTTTCTCACTCCAGGCAGGCAGGGAAACTGAGTCAGCTTGTCAGGTACTGCCCAGGCTTGGAGAGTGAGAACTCATTCCCTGTGGAGCACTGGGAGCCATCTGTGCTGAGCCTCTGCCCTGGGCGGCACCGCTTGGCTGGAACAGAAGGTCTCTGTAGTAAAATAGGGTGTTACACAACGCTTGTTTCTTTTAAAACATATTTATTTATTTAAAAAGATATAAAAAACCTTTATATCTATGAATGTTTGCCTGCATGTATGAATGTGCACCAAGTGGGTTCAGTGTCCACAGAGATGGGAAGGTCCCCAGAAGTGGAGTTACAGACAGTTGTGAACCACCGTGTGGGTGCTGGGAACTGAACCCTGGTCCTCTGGGAGAGCCACCAGTGAGTGCTCTTAACTGTTGAACTCTGACCTTCACTTCCTGTTCATGATATTCCTGTAATAACTTGTGATTGTGATATTTTTGACTAGGCCACATCGCATTTATGGTTTGGCTTCAACGTCTCAGCAGGAGTGAGCTGTCGGTGACCCAGGAAATATCTCTTTCCTCATGGTTTCTCAGTGTGAGCTCCATCTACCCCTCTCTTCTTCAGTTTTCCCAATTCAGCTCAACATTTCCTGGATGTCTGTGGTACAAGAGGAAGCTTGGGAAAAAGTCCCGGCTGTGAAGGAATTTGGACTTACCTTGGGGGAACGGGGGGGGGGCAGTGGTGGGAAACAATCAGGCGGTGGGCTGTGCGGGTGCCCCCAAAGTCTGCCCTGTTTTTTTCAGTTCTCTCTTCCACTCTCAAGGCCAGAACAAATCTGGCGGACAGGGACATCGTGTCTAACCTCTTGCACATTAGTTGACCTGAAAGCAAGACGGGGTGCAACAGGGATTAACATTACTTCTGTATTAGCTGTTTATCTGTTGCTGTTATAAAATTACGATGAGCAAATGCCACTTAAGGACAAAAAGAGTTATTCTGCCTTATGGTTCCAGAGAGTTTGAGTCCATAATGGTGGGGACGGCAACGGCATGGCAGTAGGAACAGGAAGTCGGCTGGCCATATTTTCATCCTCACACACGAGAGAGAGAGAGAGAGAGAGAGAGAGAGAGAGAGAGAGAGAGAGAGAGAGAGAGAGAGAGAGAGAGAGAGAGGGGGGGGGGGAGGCTGTAAACCCTCCAAGTCCACCCCCAGTGACATACTTTCTCTAGCCGGGCTCCGCCTCCTAACGGCTTCACAACCTTCCCAAACAGCACCACCAACTGGGGACCAAGTGTTCTAACACATGAGCCTACAGGGGACATTTTGTATTCAAACCACAACAGCCTCTAATGCAGAGTTGGGACTCAAGTTCCCATCTCACAGACTCCCGCTCCCAGCTGGGCCACCCCTCTGCTCACATTGCTTTCACCTGGTGCACCTGGCCGCTGGCTATTATTTCCTCTGCCTTTAGGGAAATAGTAAAATTAAGAGGGGTGATTTCTCAGGCATTGTGAGTAGACTTCAAGGAGGAAGATGAGCGAGAAAGGAGGGTGGGGGAACCATTGACTTACAGGTCAGCGTAGAGTCTTCTCTTGCCACCAAAGAGAGATGCTTTCCTGCTGTGGACTCACTGTCCCCGGTGGACACACTGGGTCGCAAAGCTTTGTTGGCGGAATGAATGAATGAAACCAGTTCAGGGGTTTCAAGAGGATGGTGAAAAACTTCATTTGCAGCTCATGGTGAGTCCAGTGGGGCCTGCAATCCTCCGCAGCTGCGGGCAGCTGCCCCTCACAGCTCTCGTCTCTCTTGCAGGCGGGGTTTTCTGTGTCCTCTGTCCATGGCTGTAGCCTGGTGCTCAGCACAGGGGCTGACAGGAAGTAGACGGTTTTGAAGGATGTCTTGAGCACATGGGTTTCGAGCCATGGTCTTGTGTGCAGTAGCTCTCTAGAAATGCCTACTGGTTTGATTGACAAAGACAGCCAAAACAAAAGAAAGCCCATTTCCATCCCTTCTGGAAGATTCTCCGTCTAGATGGCTGAGCCTCCGACGTACATTTCTCAAGGTTTAATGGAGTAAGCCGTGTTGGACTGTCATGGTCTTCCGAGCTGGGCTGAAAAATGCCTTTGGAACCAGATGCAGGGGAGGTGATGGGCCAGCTCCAAGACTTCCCAAGGAGCTGGAGTTCGAGTTGGCTTCAAATCCTGCTTGTCAGCCCCGGCGCACAGACTGGAGGCCTCCAGCTGCCAAGGACTTGTTTTATTGTCATTGCAGTTGGCTCTTCTCTGGGCTGGAGCTGCCAGGGCAGAAGCCATCAAGCCTTGGATGGGTAATAATAGCAATGCCATAATTCTCACCCAAATTCAGGCTAGGAAGAGGAACTGCCGGAGGTGGCTGAGGAAACAGGAGCCCCTGAAGCAGCAGCAGGAACAGCAGCAGGATGGGGAGGAGGGAGGAGGGAGGAGGAGGGAGGAGGAGGGGAGAGGAGAAGGGAGGAGGAGGGCAAGGAGGTACTGGCTGTTCTCTCTCGCTTCCTCCCAGACCTGGCCTTGGATGCGGCTCCTGTTGTTTCTTTCAGTCAGCCTTCAGTTCAGTTTTTCCAAGGCTTGTCACAGAAAGGAAGGCTGAGATGTTATTCTAACGTCCTGGGGACACAGCAGAGGACTCTCAGGTAGGAAATTCTGACATCATCTTGTGGATCCTGCTACATTCAACCTTCATGGTGGTCAAGAGGGCTTATCTGGAAAGTGTCTGGAATATTATTTCTGTGACACAGGCCCCCGAGGCCTCTGGAAGGAGGGGACACCAGACTGATAAATTACTCCAGGACTCCCCATCCCAGGCTGTCAAACCCTCATTTGTGTGTGACGATGAACTTGTTCCATCCCTGATCTGAGACACCTCTAGTGGCAAGGCCTGCTATGCTACAGAGCTTCCTGGGGATGAAGAAGCCATAGCTCTCCACCCTTGCTTCTTATGTAGAAAAAGAAATCAGTGAAAAACTGGTCTTGTCAAGAGGTTCCCTCATGGCACTGGACAGTTGGAGTCAAGAAAATTGAGGGCCTAGAAGATTCTCTACTTAGTTTCTGTGCTTGGGGTTATCCAAAGATAAACAGAATTAAGTCCACCAAGGGTAAGCCAGAAGCTCATGTTAACACACTTTGTGTAACTGTGTGTTCTCTACCTTCCAAGCCCCTGCTGGCATCTGGACAGCTGACATCTGTTATAGACCAACCTTCCCTGAAAACACCTTAGCACGCGGAGTTTATGAAGAACCTTGGAAAACAGGCTCAGGGGCTGTGGAGATGGTTCACTGGTCAAAACGTTTGCCTCACAAACAAGAGGACCGAAATTTGGCTCCTCACAACCCATATTAATGCTGTGTGTGTGTGTGTGTGTGTGTGTGTGTGTGTGTCCCCTCATGTGTAACTCCAGCTTTAGAAGGCAAAGATAAGCGATCCCTGGAGAAATCTGGCAAGACTAGCTTTAGCCATGAGCTCTAAGTGTGACTGAGAGGCCGAATAGCTAGCTATTGAAGATTCTTGGACCAACCTTGGGCCTTCACTTGCATGTGCACACATAACCCCACATATACATGTGGACCCCCTCCCCACAAGAGCACGCATACATACGACACACACAAATATACATGGAAAAATGGAAAAAGAAAAAAAAAGAAGAAGAAACCACCCCCAGGCTTCTATTTCCAAAACATGGAGAAACACTTTATCTTTTGAGGGCTCCGTGGTGAAGAAAGGATCTCAGAAATGCCGCCCCAAGGGGTCTGTTCCAGTTCCTTAATGCAGAGCCCCACACACGCAAGCTTTATCATCCCTCTACCTGAGCACGAGGTTCTCAGATGACCCGCTGGAATGGGTGCTGAGCATTCGAAATGCATTGGCGTCAGTTGGACCTGCTTGGCACCTTCGGTTACGGACCCCGTGTGTCTCCTTCATGTCTGCAGAGCATCACACTGGTGCCCCTTAGCCACGTGGAGGGCATAGGAGCCTTTGTTTAACTCAGCAGAGGTGGGGCATTGGATGGCTGTCACTGATTCAAGTTGTTTCTAGTAGAGGAATGTTCATGGCCTCAGACAGAAGGGCCGGACTGTAGAGAAAGCCATGCTGAGCAGTGGTTTGGCTTGGGGACTCCCACCCCCTCTTTCAGCACCTCCTGTGGCGTCATTCCCTGGTGCTGCCTGCTGTCTAACTTACCAAGTCAGAGCAGTGGTCCCGATCACGGGGTTTGTTTTATTTCTTACAGCATGTGTGGTGTATGTGCTGGTTAGATTTTGTCAGCTCATCACAAGCTTGGGCCATCTGGGAAGAGAGAATCTCAATGAAGAACATTCCTCCTCCCATTGGGAGGAGTTAAGTCTGTTGGGCATTTCGTGGTTGGTGATTGATGTGGGCGGCCCGCCCAGTCCTCGGGCAGTGTCACCTCTGAGGGAAAGTGTTCCTGGGGTATATAAATAAGTAGGCTGAGCAAGTCGTGGGGAGCAAACCAGTAAGCAGCACCCTCCAGACTCTCCACTTCAGTTCCTGTCTTGAGTTCCTGTTCCGGCTTCCTTTGATGATGGACTGTGATGCTCAGCTGTGTAAATACCTGATAAATATTTCTAAATACTTTCCTTTCCAAGTTGGTTTGTTCATTGTGTTTTATCACAGCAACAGAGATCTAACTAAGGCATCTGGCTTTTTTAAAGGCATACAAGCACACATCCTCAAGTTCTGCCAATTTGTTCCTCTGTTTTATTCCTTGCCTTGAATTTGTTGTAGCATCGGTCCCATGGCCTAGATCTTATGAACATTCTCATGGTACCTTTGAGCATGGTTTTCCAGCTTGTGTATTTCTGGGGTGTTATTAGTTGGGGCTAAGGCTTGCGGGGATAGCAGCATGCTTTTACTTCAGGAGCCCTGTGATGTCGGGGCATCTCTCTTTGTGACTCGTGCCCACTGCTCTTTGGTTCTCAGTCTGGTCAGTTCACTCAGGCTTGTGATGGTATCTCCAGACCTTGCTCCAGGGCTTGCACCTTGCACCTTTGTGCTCAGCCTCGGGAGTGATCTGGCTGTTTTGTTCTTCCATTGTCAGACCCCATTCCCTCAGCAAAGGAAGCTTTGCTTGACTTTTAACCAAGTTCAGAGATGTTGTTTGACAGCCTCACCTCTGTCTAGCTCACAAACCCACCTCAGGGCTCTTCACTGAAGATCTGGTCACAGTAGGGCCTGGAGAGATGGCTTTTGCTGATACTGCTGAGGACTGGGGTTCAGAGCTCATTGCCTATAACTCCAGGAGATGATGCCCTCTATTGGCCTCCATGGTTACCTACCCCCATGGCATTTTTCTTTCCATACACCTACATGCACATATATAAATAAAGTAAACATATAAAAAATTTGGTCACACTTCATGAGGGCAGGTAACTAGGGAGACTGAGTGCTAGTGAAGTCACTAGGGCAGCTTGGAAGAATCATAATAATTGTGTCGTCGTGGTGATGTAATCTATACCTTCACAGTTGTCATAGAAACTGCTGTGAGTTCATTTTTTATTTAATCTTCTGGGCACAGGAGACCTTGTCACTTAGTTAGCTTCTTTCAAGCCAGTTATGTCCATCTGACTCAGTTTCGCCTGTTGGAATATGACATCACTCAGCTCTGGCCCCTCTTCTTGCACCCTGGATGTGTGCAAAGGATCAAGCAGAGAAGCTGAATCTAGACAATATTGCAGAGACACGAGATGATAGGACCTGGGATGTAGGATGACCACGTGGAAGACTGCTCACTGCTTTGGAACATTTTGGGGATAGCTTGTTGTAACAATAAGTGCTATTTGCCCTGTTTTTTCTAGGGGTGACATGAGGAAGTAACTCTTGATGAAAACAGAAGAAAGGAAAGGAAAGGAAGAATAATTGGGGCCTGACCGTGGTAAGCAATTTCCTTCCAGTGTTCCGTTTTCCTCAGGCTGTCTTGTTCCTACTCCAAAAGAGTCATTTCTGAAAACCATGGCTGTGTAAGTTCCCTGTGTGAGTCGCTGCCTTGGGGAAGCAAAGCTAAGTCACTAACTGGATCCTATCCCAGACCCTCTGAGGCTGAAGACATGTTCCCTGAAGGGACAGGGTCATAGCCTCCCCTCCCCCAGTCTGTGCCCCGAAGTTGGAGACTGTGAATCCCTAATGGGCAAGGTCTAGCTCCATGGGTAGGAATTTCTTGTGCTAACAACCATGACAAAGAAAAGAACAGCCCTAAGATCTCAGAGGGAGGACCAAGAAATGAGCACAGCGCCGAAACTCCAGTCTCATCACCGACTTAACATCTAACACTATACCTTCTCAAATGTGTCTCGGCAGAGAGCGCTAGATCCCATCTCTGAGGCCAGCAGCATTTTCTCCCTGTGTTAATGTCTTCCTGTGACAGTCCTGATTTTAAAACATGAATCAGACTCCTTATCTCCTCAGGAATGGATTTTGGCTTTCAGGGGCAGATGAAAAAATCTTCCCTTTGTCTTATTATTGGCTAGGCTTTTAGACATCTGAGGGGTTTAAGGAGAGGCCAGAAATTACACATACACACACACACACACACGCATGCACGCATGCGTGCACACATACACACACATACACACACACACATGTGCGCGCACATACACACACACACACACACACACCTTAAGAGCATCAGCATGGAAGCCTCTCGATAAACAGTGCTGTGTCATCTGGAAGCCTACGCGCACAGAATAAAGCTGGACTTTTAACTCAAATTGAATGGAATCCTCACTCAAAATGGAATGAAGACCCAAACATGAAATCTAAAATCTTAAGGTCTTAGAGAAAAACTAGGGCATTTCTTCATGACTTTGGGCTAGGCAAAGCCTTCTCAGGCATGGCACCAAGTACATATGCAAGCAAGACACAAAGGACAGAAACTAGACTTTGGGAGATGGATACATTTGTGCTTCAGGAGATACAATCAAGTGTAAACAGAGACTGAACTATTGTTTCCCAGACACCCAGACCCCAATAATCACACAGAAACTATATTAGTTACAACACTGTTTGGCCGATGGCTCAAGCATATTTTTAGCTACCTCTTACATCTTAAATCAACCCATTTCTGTTAGTTTATTTATTGCCACGCGGCCGTGGCTTTACTTCATTTTCTACATGTCTTGTTTCCTCGGCAGCTGGCTGGTGTCCACTTGATTCCACCTACTGTAGTGCGGAGTGGTGAGCTGCGTCCCACCACCCAGCTAGCTTTACCCCGGAATAATTACACTGAAGCTGTATGCTTTTAAACACGGCTTGGCCCATTAGCTCTAGCCTCTTCCTGGCTAATTCTCACATCTTGATTAACCCATTTCTATTAATGTATGTAGCACCACGAGGTGGTAGCTTACCAGAAAGATCCTAACCTGTGTCCATCTCGGAGAGGAGAGCCATGGTGACTGCCTGGAGAGGAGAGGCATGGCGTCTGGCTCACTGCCTTCTTCCTCCCAGCATTCTGTTCTGTCTATTCCGCCTACCTAATTTTCTGTCCTATTAAAAGTCAAGGCAGTTTCTTTATTAACCAATAGACATATGACCCTCCTCCATCAACCTACTCTCTCTGTATCTCTGTTCATATTTCCTACCTGGCTTTACTTTCCTAGGTCATTGGCTGAAAGAGCTTTATTCGTCAACCAATGAAAGCAACACATATACAGAAGGACATTCCACAACCGATGGGGGATTTTGTTATGGCTTGAATGTGAAAAGTCATAAAATCTCATATGCTGAATGCTTTGTCCCAAATCAGTGGAGCTTTATTATGGGCAGGAGAGACATTGGGAGGTGAGGCCTCACTGCAGGGCCAGTTAGTAGGGCTGTGCTGTGAAGGCTATGTCTGGCCCTGGTCCCCTTCTGCTTCGTCCTGGTCACCACAAGAGAAGAACCTACTCTGTTCCAAGCTGCTGCTACCATGATGTTCCAGCCTGTGGAACTAAGCAACTCAAGACCAAACCCTCTGACACCTGAGCCAGAATAAATCCTTTAAATTGTTCTCTCAGGTTTTTGGGCAGAGGAATGAGGAAACTAACTAATGTAGTCTTATGTTCAGAACATATATTTAAAACAACTTTGCAGCTCAACATTAACCAGAAAAATATGCACATCAGTAGGAAAATAATTTGAATAGGTATTCTCTAAGGGTGAGAGATGTATATACATAGTCATCACCATCACTGGTCATTACGGAGATGAAAATCACTTCATGGTTAGAATAATTTGGTATATTGTGATCTACCAGCTGTTTTTGAAGGTGAAATGACCCCCCACAGACTCATGTCTTTGAACACTCAAATTCCAGCTGGTGACTGTGTTTCACAAGGTTGTGGAGTCTTGAGGTCAAGCATTGCTGAAGGAGAGGCGGCCTGGAAGGTTTGGAATCCAGCCCCACTTGCCCAATCCTATGGATGCGAGCAGCTGCCACATGCTTCTGTGGCCATGAGTTCCCCAACGTGAAGGAAGCTCTCTCTTCAAACTGGAAGCCTAAATAAGCCTTTTTCCAAGTAGTTTTTGTCATAGCAATGAGAAAAATAGCCAAAGATTGGAGAGATGTCTTGGTGATTAACAGCACTTCCTGCATTTTCAAAGGACCTGAGTTCAGTTCTCAGCAGCTCCATAGGGTGGTTTAAACTGCCTCTATCTCCAGTTCCAGGGGCTCTGACGCCCTCTTTTGACCTCTGTGACCATTTGCACAAATGTGACATTCTCTCTTGCGCTCTCTCTCTCTCTCTCTCTCTCTCTCTCTCTCTCTCTCTCTCTCTCACACACACACACACACACACATCTTTAAAAAAGAGAAAAGTATCCAATACATCAGCATTTTTTTTTTATTCAGAGCAAAAGACTGGAAACACCCGGCTGTCCATCAGCTGATCGGCGGATAAACAAAGCATGGGTCTCCATATAACAGGTGTTACTTGACTGTAAAAAGAATCAAGTATTGGTACATACTACCACATAGATGAGCCTTAAAAACTTTCCAGATGCAAACGGTTACATACTGCATATGAAATGTCCAGGAAAGAAAAATCCACAAAGAGAGACGACAGATTTGTGACGGCCAGGGGCCACAGAAGCAAGGTTAGGGATGCTCACAAATGTGTCCAGGGTCTCCCCGAGGGTAATGAAAATATCCTGGAATTAAATAGTGATGACAGTTGCCCGCCTGGAATATACTAACACACACTGAACTTTATACTTCAAGACGGTGAGTTATATGGTATGTAAATTATAGACAATAAATCACTTTTCTTAAAGAAGGGGCCACAGGAGCCAGACTTCTTGGCCTCTTACCCCGGCTCTTCTGAGTATTAGTGTATGACCTATCCACGCTGTGCCTCAGTTTCCTCAGGTGGAGGATAGCAGGAACCCCTTTCTCGCGGGGTTGTTTTTAGCAGCGCGTGAATCAGTGAGTGGCTCTTGGCTCAGCACAATCGCTCCCAAAAAGTTGGCCATTGCCTTTGCTCTTAATAACCTCTGTCTTGTTGTACAATGATCCTGGCCATCTGAACATAAATTAGGGGCCAAAGAAGATGTATAGGAGCCTGTCATCCGGGAGCATTTGGTGTGAAGTGATGTCCACAGGCAGGGCCAGGAGAGGAGACCTGAACAGCTCCCACATGGAAAGAACACTGGAGCACTCCGAACAAGCAAACATACATAAATATGGGTCTGGCTCAGGCCTGTTGGCTGGAGTCCATGGAGAGTTATGAATCCCTCTTTGAACAATGGCAGCTGTTATGAAAATCTAGACTAGACTGTGAGTTGGACGCTTTCTCCAGCCCAGACACTGATTCAGAACTTCGACCTTCTAAACAGCGAGGCAAGAAATGGATGCCGTTTCTGCGCTGATTTATTGAGAGGCTCCTTGATTGGGGTCAGGTTCCTGCAACATTTGGAAAGTGACGACTATAGCATCATTATTTCCCCCAAATGACCGAAATTATGGCTGGTAACCTGGGGCTTGTAAATTTCCCTGCAGCAGATGTAAAACTCTTTTAAAAGATGATTCACAATGGGAGACTCCGCTTGATGGGAGAGCGGCCCACGGGCGGGTGTTGCTCAAGTCAACGTGTGTGAGGTGAGGGGTGCTGGGAAGCCCAGGCTGGAGACTGTAAAAACCTACAAGTGATGGCGTAAATCAAGTTTGCAATTCTGGGGGGCTGCACTGTGGTGTTGTAACAGGAGCCTAAGACCTGGTGTCAAGACACCTGGGTTCAATGCCTGCTTCTGCCAGCAGTGTGACTCGGGGAGAATGACTTTTCTTTTCTGGGACAAAATCTCTTCCTCCTTTAAAAGAAGAAGCAGGCACATTAGGTGGTCTCTGAGGTATACTACAAGATTTAGACTGATTTGTTTTATTACTCAAGAAAAATGCAGAGTCGGGGTTATAGCTTGGTTGGTGGAGTCCTTGCCTAACATGTATAAAGTACCAGGTTTAATCTCTGGCACTGCATAAGCCAGGCATGATGATATATGCTTATAAAGGTAGCACTGGAGAGGTAGAGACAGGAGGGTCAGAAATTCAGTACCATTGTCCAGTACATAATGAGTTTGAGGTCAGCTGGAGCTGTATGAGACCCTGTGTCAAAAACAGAAGACAAAGAATGAAAATAAGTCGTCTATTCATCTCCAAAGAATCCCTGGACATTAGATGAAGCAACCACAAAAGATGAGAGAGGGAATACAGTACCCACGTAACAGCACCACCATCAGAGACTGTGGGAATGAAAAGGCATGAGGGTGGGTCCAGAACGCCAGCCCTGCCATGCCCATCCGGGTGGATCCAGAACGCCAGCCCTGCCATGCCCATCCGGGTGGATCCAGAACGCCAGCCCTGCCATGCCCATCCGGGTGGATCCAGAACGCCAGCCCTGCCATGCCCATCCGGGTGGATCCAGAACGCCAGCCCTGCCATGCCCATCCGGGTGGATCCAGAACGCCAGCCCTGCCATGCCCATCCGGGTGGATCCAGAAAAAAAGAACAGCAAAGCCCAAACAGGTGGATCCAGAACGCCAGCCCCGCCATGCCCACCCAGGTGAATCCAGAATGCCAGCCCTGCTGTACCCACCCAGGTGGATCCAGAACACCAGGCCTGCCATGCCCATCTGGGTGGATCCAGAATGCCAAGCCTGCCACGCCCACCTGGGTAGATTCAGAATGGGTGGACTGGGAAGACTACAGTTCTGTTCATCTCTATAGCGGTAAGGGCTCTGCCATTCCTCTCCTCTCTTTTCGTCTGAAGGGCTGTCAACCCTTTTTATTAGCCATCAACTACCCAAAGCATGTACTTCTGCTCACTCACACATATGTGTGCACATAGTATGGGGTATAGGTGTATGACGACCTTGAGGGCTTCTCCAGGGAGGGTGCGTTGGTACTTCTCCACCGGCTCCTAATTCTTCTCAATATTGGTGCGGGAGAATTGTCTGTATTCTGTCAATCATGTTTTAAATAAATGCTGATTGGCCAGGCAGGAAGTATAGGCAGGAAAACCAGATAGGAAGTAGAAATGATGCAATGAGAACAAGAGAATTCTGGGAAGGAGGAAGTTGATACCTCCCAGTCCTGCGTAGACTCCGAAGAAGCACAATGTAAACTACCTTGCTAAGAAAGGTGCCAAACCATGTGGCTAGCATAGATAAGAATAATGGGTTAGAGGGGCTCCCAGTTAGTTCCTGGGGCAGCTGAGGATAGGGAACCTGAAATGACCCTATCCTATAGCCATACTGATGCATATCTTGCATATCACCATAGAATCTTCATCTGGTGATGGATAGAGATAGAGACAGAGACCCACACTGGAGCACCCGACTGAGCTCCCAGTGTCCCAATGAGGAGCAGAAGGAGGGAGAACATGAGCAAAGAAGTCAGGACCACAAGGGGTGCACCCACCCACAGAGACAGTGGGGCTGATCTATTGGGAGCTCACCAAGGCCAGCTGGACTGTGACTGAAAAAGCATGGGATAAAACCGGACTCTCTGAATATGGCGGACAATGAGGGCTGCTGAGAAGCCAAGGACAATGGCACTGGGTTTTGATCCTACTTCATGTTCTGGCTTTGTGGGAGCCTAGCCAGTTTGGATGTTCACCTTCCTAGACCAGGATGGAGGGGGGAGGACTTTGGACTTCCCACAGGGCAGGGAACCCTGACTGCTCTTCAGACTGGAGAGGGAGAGGGAGAGGAGTGGGGGGAGGGGGAGAGGGGGAGAGGAGAGGGAGGAGAGGGAGGGAAAAGGGAGATGGGGAGGGAAATGGGAGGCGGGGAGGAGGCGGAAATTTTTTTTCAATAAAAAAATCTATAAAAAAAGAATAATGGGTTAATATAAGCTACAAGAGCTAATATGTAGCCTGAGCTAATAGGCCAATCAGTTTTATAACTTATGGAGATCTCTGTGTGATTTTCTTTGGGGCTAAACAGCTGTTTGACATGGTGGGAGGACAGAAACCGCACAAGCAGGCCCCGACTATGTTACACAACGACTCCCTCTTTGGTTCTCAATTCTAATTTCTTTTCCACTTCTACTGCTTTAAAGGCAAATGAAACGACACACTTTTATTTCATTTCCCCCTTCTATTTGTGTTTGTGTGCTTGTGTGTGCATGCATGTTTGTGTGTGCATTTTGTGTAATTGTCTGTGGGTGTGCATGCATGTGGAGTCCCGAGGTTGATGCCAGGAATTATCCTCTCAAAGCTGATATGGCTAAGTCTCACTGCAGAGGTCCTGTCTCCACTGGCTGAGGCTGAATCACAGGTAGGCCATCTCCCACCTGACGTCTATGTGAGTTCTGGGAATCCACAATGCATTCCTGATAATTGGGCAGTAAGTGCTTTAACCACGGAGCCTCCTCCCCAGGCCCAGTCTTTTTGTTTTTGCTGTTTCTGTGAGACCTTTACAATGACAGCATTTCCGAGTTTAAGCTCTGTCTCTCTGACTCTGTGAGGTGGAGTGCTATGGCACGGAAGAAGTTGAAATCAACAGTGTCAAAGGTTCTCCATGAGGGGCATGGGCAGTTTTGCTGTAGGTCAGCACTGGGTGATTATTACACACAGGAAGCAGACAGTAGCTTTGGAAATGGCTCAGAGGGAAAAGCGTTGTGGCTTAGGCATGAGAATGGGAGTCTGAACTGGCAGAGCCCATATAAAAGCTGAAGGCAGGTATGGCGGCCCTCCTGTAATCCCAGTGCATAGGAGGCAGATCCCCAGAGCAAGCAGTTCTGCTAGACTGGAAAACTAGGGAGCTTCTGGTTCAGTGAGGAGCCTGTCTCAGTGTAGAAGGTGGAGTGTGAGGAAGGAAGGTGTCTGACGTCTACTTTCGGCCTCCACACACATGCAAACACACATACATGCAAGAAGGTATATCATATATTAATACAACACACACACACATACACACCATAGTTGATTTCAGAAAACTGTCAATCTGACTTCAGTCAAACAATGCCAATAAGAGAAACTATCTATACTTTCTATTTTCAGGCTGCAAAGTAAAAAGTAAGAGTATTGGGTGGTTAATTTAAAACCCTACAAGTGCTTGAAGCTCCACGGCCCCTTTAAATCGCATTGCTCTTTACCCAATAGACAAGCTCATAGCCAGGATGAACAAGCCAACAGGGGGTAAGAAGGGTTTAGAATAAAAACTGACAGGCTTTAGAACTTCAAGAAGGTTGGATTCCATGTTGTTCCTCAGTCTCACACCTCTGAAGGTTCTCCTGTGAAGGCTCTTCTCAGAAAGTTTGCCCGCTAAGGTTCTCCCCAGAAAGTTCACCTGTGAAGGTTCTTCCCCAAAGGTTCTCCCCCAAAGTTATTGTGAGGTCGCTGCATTCATGGGAATCACCTTGTCTGTTGCAAGAGGTTTGCATTCAAAGCCATGTGCAAGGCTAATCGCTCTCCTCCTATGACCTTGTCCGGCACTAGACTCTAGCTGCGCTCTCCTGGGGTCTATGGACCTTGGGATTCTGGAGTCTCCGTAAGCACTTTCATCATTGGGAATGCTAAAGACCACAGAGTGAGTACATCCAGAAATGGTTATCAAGTGTCCTCATTAGAACTAAAGAAGTTATTTTTTTATAGACAAAGGAATATTCCTTTTTTCAATTGCCTGCAACATGAATAGGAGAGCCCAATCCTCTGTTTTATAGATGAGAAAAGAATTTGCTCAAAGTCACTTCGTTCTAAGTGGCTGAGATGGAATGTCAGTGTAAGTTTCCATCGTTAGTATTCTCGTGTGAACATACAGGGCCTCCTCACAGCTAAAAAACACAGCAGGAAAACTGACCACAGGTTGCGCTTCTTCAGGAAGAGAACCTAGGCAATCATCTGCAGGTGAAACTGCATAGGGGTCGGTTTCAAACCCAGGGTCGGGTGACCCTTGTTCTACATTTTTGATGCTCAGCCTTCATTGCCAACTTGGCTGGATTTAGAATTATCTGGGAAACACATCTCTAGTCATGTCTGTGAGGGTGTTTCCAGAGAGGGTTAGCTGAGGAGGGGAAGACCCACCTTGAACTTGGGCATCATTGTTCCAAGGGATGGAGTTTTCTGACCTCTACATTAAGACCCCTCTGCTTCCCAAGTCAGGATACAATGTGTCCACCTCACCTGCCACCACACTTTCCCAGGCACAGTGGACCTTAGCCCCTCAGACTATGAGACACGACAATGCCTCCTTTCCTTAAGTTGCTGTTGCCATGGCAACAAGGTGAGTAATACTAGACAATCAAACGGATTTAGGTTGTGGACTCTGTCTTATGAAGCAGAAATCATACTTGATCTTCCGATGAATTAATGAGTAATAGAAACTACAGTTTTCAGTCACCAAGCTCTCTCCAGCTTACATGGCTCTTTTACATCCTTGTTGGAGTTTGGTCCAGACCCCCAAGGGCCAAGCGTGTTGATTGGTTGCCCATCTCCATGGGAACCAGTGTTTTGCAGGCTCATTTGGCAGATAGGGAAGTTCCATGGGGAACAGTGCCCTCACAGAGTTGACCGGAAGTAGAATTATCCCCCTTCTTATCTAAACCACTCTCTCACATGTGACTTGACGCTCTGGAAAATGAGGGTCATGAGAAGAACCTTGCTTTGGGAGTCAGGGTGCTGGATTCAGATCCCATTGTTGATGCCAAGCAACCAAATAACCTTGCATAAGATTCTGCCCTTCTCGGAGCCACTTGCCCTCATCTACAATTGGGGTGCAGACACCCCAAGATGTCATGAGACAGTAGAATGTGATTGAGCTGGACTGACAGTTGATCTGCAGAACAGACTTAAAAATATCAGTTAAATTTGAAATTTTCTAGGATTTGGTGTTCTTTTCCTTTCAATATATGCCCTGTTTGCTTTCTTGATGGGGCTGTTGAGTGTCTCAGATGAAATTGTGACTCTGAGAAAGGATTCCGATACTTTGTAATGACAAGGACTTAGTAGTCCAAACTGCGTTAAAGATGTTTTCTTTACACCCATTGCAGAGAGGATTCTGGACAAGTACTCAACTCACATTTGCTCCTGGTGGTCCTGTGGCAGAAGGAGCCATTAACCCTAATTTGCAAACAAAGCCACCAAGGGCTGAGTAGGTATCACCTCAGAGAGCAGAACTGGAGTGTCACTGCAGCTGCCCCCCCCCCCCAGAGCCACAGAGGGAACAGCCTTTTACCTCCCTGTCTGGGGATTCGCAGGGACAGAGTCAGCGCTGGGTGGTAAAAGTGGGGCATATTGAATTAGTAGAGTGATACCAACATGGCCAAGGAGACAGGGAAGATAACTAGCTTCATGGATATGAGCGCATAGTGAGAAACTACCAGAAATTGCCCAGTGCAGCTGTAAAGCCAAGACTTCTAGGAGGCTGAGGCAGGAGGATCTCGAGTCTAAGGTCAGCCTGTGCCATGTCTTAAATTCCCGGTTCTGTGAGTTTTACGGGGGTGGGGCTTACATCAGGAGACCAGCTGCTAAGGGGATGGAGTGAAGACATCACAGTCCACCCACACAGCCTTGGTGGGATGGTAGAGGAGTCTCCGGCTTTGTTTTGAGAAGCTTCAAAGGGTGAGACCTGGGAGACATCCCAATAGTTTAGCAAAACAGGTTGATAGTCGTGTTGTAATTATTACTTTTTTTTTCTATTACTTTTAATGAAGTTTGGGTTAGAGGAAAGTCAGATCCGGTAGTGAGTCTGGTAGTCATGGTTGCTTCCGTTTATAGAGCTCTTTTCTGTGCCAGGAACTGCTGAATGCAGTAAATGACCACACAATGGGTAGCTGGAGGTACCAGACAATTGTTTCTCTCTGTTCAGGTAGCCAGAAGCCCCCACCCCCACCCAGGCCCCTTCCCCTCCCCCCCCTGCTCCCGCCCCCACCCCCTCCCCAAGGCTTTAGTGGAGACTCTGGCATGGGCTTGCGTTTTATGCCTGGTGTGTTTTGCCTTGAGGCAGCTTCAGTCCAAGCTGTCTTCATGTGCCATGCTGAGGAGAGAAAGAAACACAGGGCAAGCATTTGGGGAGACCGGCCACCTCCCCAGTCCTGGGATCTTAGGGCTGAACCTGCATTTCCCACATGCCTGTGGGATGAGGCTGGAGCCACTCCACACGGCAATGAAAGGGCACGGGGGTCCCTAGAGGCCTTTGGGGACTGGGTGGTCTGGGTTGTAGGAGGTCAGAGAGGATCACCTGGGGTGTGGAGGGAGGGAACCCCTTTCACATGTGGTGACAGAAACCATTGCCCGCCCAGAGTGGTGGGCAGGGAGGAAGCAGCCCCTCGCAGCTGGCCATCCTGGGCCAGTGAACAGCTGCGGGTCTATGAGTAAGAGAGAGCCTGTCTTCCCCACCCTGCCTTTCCCCTCCCCCGGGCTATTTTGGGCAGGAGAGGATGTGAGGCCTTGAGCTGAGATGGGGTGGAGTAGGAAACAGAATTTACTTCGGCATCCATCTTACCCCCACAGCACAGGAGTTTCTCTCCTTTTTCCTTTTCGTTCTCTTTGCTGATCTGGCATTGCTAGTTGGCCCGCAGGTTCCGGAAGTCTACTGTCTGCCTCCACAGCACTGGGGTTACGGGCGCTGAATGTTCTACACGGATGCTCGGGAATCCCAGCTCAGGGCCTCACGCTTGTATGGCAAGCGCTTCACAGACAGAACCGTACACTCCGTCCTGCGAGTTTTTTTTTTTCCATCTTCACTGCTGTGTTGGTCTGTTAATGGAACACTGGTCTTAACAGAGATAGGGACATCCTAACGAGAAGCCTTCCCTCCCCCAACCTCACAGTATCCTTCAACTGGATTCTCACAAAAGACTATGAGTTCACATTTAATGGAAGTCTCTTGGTACTTTGGGGAGAACAGAGAATGTGATTAGGTGTATGGCGGTCCTGCATGGATCACATGGTCCTGCAGAAATGTCAGGTGATCACAGCCACTCTGGGCAAGGAAGTCAGAGGTCAGAGGTCCAAGAATCCCAGCTGCTTCCTACTCTGCTCCTAGCACGGCTGTTTCCACTGACCTGACTCTGAGATCTCATACCCAGCCTTTTAGGATATCTTAGCGGTGGCCTTCTGCACGTGGGACGATGTGACAAACTGGAGGTGGCAGGACATGAGTCCAGGGCAATACACATAGCCCGGGGACTAGTGTGGGACTTCGGGGGACTTCCGGTAGTTAAGGGGCTAATGGAACCCCAGGGAATTAGGTGGAAGGCCAGGGCAATGCTTCCCAATTCCCAGGATCTTGTGCAGTAAAGGTGGGGTCATCGGCTGTTTCAAGCCATGCTGTAGAACTCCACTCTCGTCTTCATTGGGCCAGACTTGCATGCTTGCCAAGGCTCATCACAGGACTCGTGAAACACGATTAATAAAAACTCAGAGACTGATATTGGGGTTCAACCTGAAGACCAAAGCAAAGTAGCCAGCCACTGGCTCTTACCTCAACCTCACTCTAAAAGTGGTGATCCTGCTTCCAGGAATCTCAGAATGAGACTGAGACTGAGAGCCGTCTCCTCCCGTTTTATATTCCTCTCTAGTTCTGGGATTAAGGGTGTGCACCACTACCGCCTGGTTTCTATGGCAAACTAGCATGGCTACTGGGATGAAAGGTGTGTGTCACCACTGCCTGGTCGGTAAGGCAGATCAGTGTGGCTGTTTTACTCTCTGATCCTCAGGCAAACTTTATTAAAATACAAATGAGACACCACTACAGACTCGTTGACTACCGATGTCCCCTCCTAGAAAGATGGGGAAGGAAGCGCTATTGGACCCTCACCTGAGATTCCAGCCACTCCTTAGTCATGGCCTGAGGCTCTGCTCAAGTGCTCAAGGTATTAGAATATATAGGCTGGAAGTAATGGAAGCAGCATCCGTCTGTGAGGTCACAGGGAAGCCATCATTCATGCTGGGTGAAGCTTTCCAGTGTGGCTGCTTTTGGGTCACCCCTGCTCCAGGAAGCGACTTCACCCATGCTCTGCAAACATGTAAACAAGCCCAGTAAACTCACTGGCCTCTCAAGGTGAAGTCTGTGGGGGCCATACTCTGATTTGTCACAGGAACCTTATGAAGAGGGTTGGACATTGTTTAGGCCCCCTCCCTGGGGGTTGATTCTTACTGTCCAGGGCTTTGTGTCTGACCTGAGACTGTTAAGGCCAGTAGGCCTCTTCCACATCCTCTTTCCCAGCAGACCCTGGTAACCTTGGAGACCACAAGGTTCTGATGGCTTGATTGTGAGTGGGAGTGTGTCTGCCTGAGTGGAAGCAAGGCTCTGGGGTGAGAGGGGCTTGTTCTCTCTCTCTCTCTCTCTCTCTCTCTCTCTCTCTCTCTCTCTCTCTCCTCCCCCCC
>NW_026068049.1:401913-403183 GCF_014885135.2 Alexandromys fortis
CTCCCCTCCCTCTCCCCTCCCTCTCCCCTTCCTCCCTCCCTCTCCCCTTCCTCCCTCCTTTCCTCCTTCCCTTCCTCTCTTTCCCTCTCTCTCTTCCAGCAAAGCTCCCTAGATTGAGATCTGCCTCACCATCACCCTGCAGGGTATCATCCGTCTCTCACGACTATGCTGAGGATCAGATCTCATCCTTCCATTTTACAGATGACTGAGCATCAGGGACTTGCTGCTGGAGTAAGCAGGACGGTGGGGAGCTGAGCTGAAGTGCAGAGGTGGCAAAGGGTGAGAGAAGAGGTCCCCAGGCTTAGAGAGCCTGAGAGGAAAATAGGTTGAGTGGGATAGAAGGAAGGAACGAAGACAAGGCCTTAGGGACGTAAGCTCCATCTTCCCATCCTCAGTCTCAGGGCTGATTTAGGACCCTTTGAAGTTTAGTGGGAGGAGTGCCCTGTGTTAGGGAGGCAGGACCACTCATTGTCACTCTGGGACCTCATGTGCATGGTCCTAGGTGTGACCTCATACACATGGTCCTATGTATGACCTCATGTGTATGGTCCTAGGTGTGACCTCTTGTGTGTGGTCCTAGGTGTGACCTCATGAGCATGGTCCTAGGTTTGACCTCATGTACATGGTCCTAGGTGTGACCTCATGAGCATGGTCCTAGGTGTGACCTCATATACATGGTCCTAGGTGTGACCTCATGTGTATGGTCCTAGGTGTGACCTCATGTGTGTGGTCCTAGGTGTGACCTCATATACATGGTCCTAGGTGTGACCTCATGAGCATGGTCCTAGGTGTGACCTCAGGTGTGTGGTCCTAGGTGTGACCTCTTGTGCGTGGTCCTAGGTGTGACCTCATGAGCATGGTCCTAGGTGTGACCTCATGTGTGTGGTCCTAGGTGTGACCTCATGTGTGTGGTCCTAGGTGTGACCTCTTGTGCATATGGTCCTAGGTGTGACCTCATGAGCATGGTCCTAGGTGTTCTCAGGACAGGAAGTGAGTGGTTGAAATATTACAATTTTGTGCAGAGTGCCAAACTGTAGAATGGAGCTTCCAAGCCAGCACACCCTTCCACCACCCACCTAATTAGGCTGTCATTGCCCAACCGGCCTCTGTGGTCCTCTTTGGGACAGGCCTACTCACCAGCCACTTCCTTTATGGTTAAGCCACTTAAGTGATGGTTCTGTTTCTCTCCTCCGGGCTGCTTTAAATTTATCCTGAGTAGATCTCTCTCTCTCTCTCTCTCTCTCTCTCTCTCTCTCTCTCTCTCTCTCTC
>NW_026068049.1:406120-455128 GCF_014885135.2 Alexandromys fortis
TGTGACCTCTTGTGTGTGGTCCTAGGTGTGACCTCATGAGCATGGTCCTAGGTTTGACCTCATGTACATGGTCCTAGGTGTGACCTCATGAGCATGGTCCTAGGTGTGACCTCATATACATGGTCCTAGGTGTGACCTCATGTGTATGGTCCTAGGTGTGACCTCATGTGTGTGGTCCTAGGTGTGACCTCATATACATGGTCCTAGGTGTGACCTCATGAGCATGGTCCTAGGTGTGACCTCAGGTGTGTGGTCCTAGGTGTGACCTCTTGTGCGTGGTCCTAGGTGTGACCTCATGAGCATGGTCCTAGGTGTGACCTCATGTGTGTGGTCCTAGGTGTGACCTCATGTGTGTGGTCCTAGGTGTGACCTCTTGTGCATATGGTCCTAGGTGTGACCTCATGAGCATGGTCCTAGGTGTTCTCAGGACAGGAAGTGAGTGGTTGAAATATTACAATTTTGTGCAGAGTGCCAAACTGTAGAATGGAGCTTCCAAGCCAGCACACCCTTCCACCACCCACCTAATTAGGCTGTCATTGCCCAACCGGCCTCTGTGGTCCTCTTTGGGACAGGCCTACTCACCAGCCACTTCCTTTATGGTTAAGCCACTTAAGTGATGGTTCTGTTTCTCTCCTCCGGGCTGCTTTAAATTTATCCTGAGTAGATCTCTCTCTCTCTCTCTCTCTCTCTCTCTCTCTCTCTCTCTCTCTCTCTCTCTCTCCCTCCTCTCTTCCCCATTATGCCAAGACACCCAGAGGCTGTGTAGCTTGAAAGGCTCCCTCCACCCCGCCCCGCACCTCACAGGGAGCCTTTGCTGCTCATGGTTTCCATACAGAATCTACTTATGAATTTGCTAGACAATTGAGACATGCTTTACTTTTGTACTTTAGTCTTTCTTTTCTTAAGAAAGTCTGCCACAGTATATTGCAGGATATCTTTAAACTTTTATTTGTGAGAGGAGAGGAGAAGAAATGGAGAAGTGGAGAGGGAGAGAGAGGAGAACCAAACATCAACCCTCTGTAGGAGCAACAAATGCCCCTAACCACTGAATCACGCCTCTAGCTCCTAAGCTACTTTCAAAATATTTTACTGGAAAGATGTGCCATGGTTTTTCTCGATCAATTTCCCATTCATAGATGTCCAGGAACATCCACACATGGTTGTTTTGTCTATACACTCAAGGGGACGTGCAGAAAATGGCGTTGCTGGGCCAGAGAACTGGAGGGTCACTGTGGTTCTTGGTTGAAGCAACCCAAGGTTAGGGTCTTCCCCAGAGTGCCTTCCCGAAGAATGAAGAATGAAGTAGAGTCTAGAGGAAAGGGTAGGAAAGCTCTCAGTAAAGCTAGGACAGGAAGCAATGCCTTGGAGGGTCGGGTGAGCACCAGAGAGAAGGAAGAACCAGGTGCCTCAAGCTTTAATTCGCTGAGGCTTCCACTGCGAGGCATGTGTAAACTGCAGGAAGATGCCAACCTGGGACCTGTGCATTGCACATCACCTGCTTGTGTCAAGCAAGGAAGAAATTGCTAACCGCATGCTTTTTCCTATTTACCTTCTTACAGTCCACCAAAGGCTATTGTGTGAAGCCCCAACCTCAGGGCGATGTTTGAGATGGGGCTGGAGGGAGTGGCTCCTGGCATGGGCTCCCATCATTCACCTGGAGCTTCATGGTCTGCTGGAGACAGGAGCTGCTCTTCACACGCATTTTCAGCTGAGCACGGATGGCGCTTTGAGGAAGAATGCTCGCTATTTGTCGAGCTGCCTCTGCTGCCTCTGCTCCTAGTTCCCTCGCTCCCTGCATAGGCTCACACTTCAGTAGTTGGTTGATATGAAGTTGGCCTCTATAAGGGTTTATGGAGTTTCCTCTTAGCAGTGTATAAATAAATCCCCGCAGTCCCAACAATAAAATGTATTTGCGTTCAAAGTTTCAGGCTTGTCATTCTGATTGAAGATTTTCATTCATTATTTACTTAAAATTTTTAAAAAAATTATGTGTGTGTGCAATGGGAGAGGTATGTGCACCATGTGTGCAATGGGAGAGATATGTACGCTGTGTGTGCAATGAGAGAGGTATGTACGCCGTGTGTACAATGGGAGAGGTATGTACACCGTGTGTACAATGGGAGAGGTATGTACACCGTGTGTGCAATGGGAGAGGTATGTATGCCGTGTGTACAATGGGAGAGGTATGTACACCGTGTGTGCAATGAGAGAGGTATGTACACCGTGTATACAATGGGAGAGGTATGTCATGTGTGCAATGGGAGAGGCACGCCGTGTGTGCAATGGAAGAGGTACGCTGTGTGACACCGTGTGTGCTGGTGACTTTAGGTCAGAAGAGGGCTTCAGATCCTTGGAACTGCAGTCACAGGCAGTTGTGAGCTGCCCAAGGTGCTGGGAACTGATCTCAGGTCCTCTGAAAGAACAGTACATATTCTTTTTTTTTTTAAAAAAAGATTTATTTATTTATTATGTATGCGGTGTTCTGCCTGCATGCGTGCCCGCACCCCAGAAGAGAGCACCAGACCTCAGTACAGACGGTTGTGAGACACCGTGCAGTTGCTGGGAGATGAATTCAGGACCTCTGACCTCTGGAAGAGCAGTTGTGGTGACGAGGTGAGCAGGCCTGCTTTTTGTCCCGCCCGGCTCCTGCACGGCAATTACATGGAAACTATTCATTTAAACACTGCCTGGCCCATTAGTTCCAGCCTCTTATTGGCTAATTCTCATATCTTGCTTTAACCCATATTTAGTAATCTATGTAGCATACCTGTGTCCATCTCGGGTCAGAGAATCATGGTGTCTGCCTGATTTTGTTCTGTCTACTCTACCCACCTAAGGGCTGGCCTATCAAAAGGCCAAGGCAGTTTCTTTATTTGGCCAATGTAAGTAACACATAGACAGAAGGATCCTCCTATATCAAACAGTCAGTGCTCTTAACCACTGAGCCATCTCTCTAAGCCCCAGTAGTACGTATTCTTAACTGCCAAGCCACTTCCTAGCCCTTTAACTTATATTGTTTATGCCATAACTGAGGCTGTACATATTCTCAAATGTTTTGGAAAGAAATCTGAATTTTTTACATAAATAACCTGTTCCTGTCATTTGCCAGTTTCTGTACTGTTGTTCACCTTTCCCTATTATCTACTAGAGAGACCCTCTTTATATCAAGAGTTAAGAGACAACAGCAGTCCCTCCCATTTGATGTTTATTTAGTCTATAAAAATACTCTCCTTTGGCCTGGAGAGAGTCTAGATGTTAATAACACTAGCTGCCCTTCCAGAGGACTCAAGCTAGCGTCCCAGCACCCTCTTTGAGGGCTCACAACCACCTAACTCCACGGGAGTCTGGTGCCCTCTTCTGGTCTCTGCAGGTACTGCATGCACAGGTATACTCCCCCACCCACCCTGGCCCAAGCACATAAACAAACAAAAACCCAAAAAACAAAAAACTAAAAACAAAACAAACACAACTTTCCTAAGAATGCTTTGAATATATTTTTTATTTTCCCAGTATTAAAATCACCCGTTTTTGATAACCTGGATATTCCTCTAGAGACTTAGAGAGATCTCTCCCTCCCTTTCTTTCTTTCTTTCTTTTTAGCACTTTAATAGTATTATCGCCCTCTTTTTTTTAATCAATTTTGAGTTTTCTAATTGGGTTCATATTTTTTTCACCTAGCCTGCTGCCGAGACATTCCAGCACATCTCTGGATATAGTCCTTTCCCCTCCAGACACTTATCATTTCTGAGGACATTAATTTGTCCCTCAAATCCCATGTTTTCTCCATTACCGCAAATTGACATCGGCTATATGTATCAGATTTATATTAGATTTCCACCTCTTAGTATCGAAGAAGAACAGGCTAGGGTTATGGAAGGAAAGGGGTGTGTGGAGAGGAAGGACATGGCAATCGTGGGGTGGGGGGGGGGCGTGAAAGCAAACCCTATTATATGGATGGAAATGTCACGGTGAAACCACTTGCTTTGTACAGTTAACATACCCTGAACATACCCTGAAATATTTAAAGTAATAAAAACATTGATTTTCTGTTTTGAGAGAGGATCTCATCTACCACAGGGAGTTGTTAGGTAGCAGAGGATAACGTTGAGCTCCTCCTCTGTCTTAGCACCCTCAAGAGCTGGATAATCCCACTTACATCACGCCAGAAGCCTACCTACCTCCAGGGACGACTCTGCTCCTTCTCCCATGTGCCCCCTGTTGATCTACTTATGTTCCAGAATTGTGCCTCAAACCAGCAAGCAGCTGTTGGTGTCTGGTGGGACAGTGTGGTGGAACCCCCACTTCTCCCCCTTTCTGGAGTTGTCTGGATTTTTCAATGTGAAATTTTGAATCAGATAACAGTTCAAAAACATATACTAGTTCTTTATTGGAATTTCATTATTTTCAAATGTTGGTGGAGAGAAGGTGACCCCTCCCCAGCATGCGATTCAGTGACCTTGGCCCTTGACTTGCCTCTCCCTCTGTTCTAGTCCTGTTTACAGATGGAAGGCCTCGAGGCAATAGGGAATTCCTGGATCCTAGGCTGGTTCAGCTTCTCGCTACTGCGGTAACCATAGGAACCTTCCTGGTTTCCCCTCATCTCCCTCTGAACCAAGGTCCGCTCTTACCAACCTCATGTGGCCTTGGGATGGAACTCGAGCGAGAAAGGGACCAGTTACCAACACCCAGGAAAGGGGGTTTGGAGGCGAGGAGGGAGCAGAGAATACCCAGAAGTGAAAGTCGGCAACTGTGGATAAAGATAGAATGAAAGAGGCCAGTGTGGAGGGCTGAGGGTTGTGGGGAGATCTGAGGGCAGGCAGAGGAAGAGAAACTACAAGGACTGGCCACGGCAAGGCAATGAGGAGGAGGAGAAAAAGAGGGACCTCCTGATGGGAGCCTGCCCAGGTGCAGCAGGCAGAGGACCATGGTGGGGAGGGACAGCGGAGGGTGAGGCAGATTTCTCTGCTTTATCTGACTCACCGCAGACTATAGCCCAGTGGAGCGCAATGGCCTCAGTTTCAATTTTGACTGGGATAGATGGCGTGCATCTAGAAATGCCGGGAGTACCCGTGTTCTTTGTCAGCGCCCGCCCTCTCAGACCGTGGACATTCCAAGCTCCCCTCACATCTCAAAGCCGTTGCTGATGTCCCGATTTTTTTTTTTTTTATTAGAACCTGGGTCAAGATGGGAGACCGAGGGAAAATCAAGAGTGGAAACATCTTGTAGACCAGCTGAGGAGCAGGGCTGGGGTGTATCCCGAAATGTCTCCCTCTCCGTGAGAGGCCTGAGTTACCTAACACAGAGTAAACAGCAGGAGGCCAGTCCTACAGGGACCATAGCTTAGTGCACCTGCTTCTGGCCTGGCGACCCCGCGTGCAGATTGTCCTAGCTGCTTAGGTAATGTAGCCCGAGATGGGTACCAGGAAGCCGTGTCCAGGACTTTGGTCAGGCAGCAAAGCCCAGCTAGTCTGCGGATTCTGAGATGCTGCGAAGATTTCTGCACCTTTTTGGGGTTCTGCTCTCTCTCCCAGGCTTCTTCCTGCAGCAGGTTCTTCTCAAGTCCCAGGAGAAGACTTGTCTCTACTGCAGAGCACTTTGGTTTCAACTTGACCTTTGTGTCTTAGCTCTGTGCCAGGGGAAGAAAGTGACCTTTCCCTCTGTGGAGCATATAGAATAGTGTAGTATACAGAATATACAGCTATTCACCCACCTTCCTTCCTGGAAAGGCTGGAGGGACACAGCAAAGTTCAGGAAAATTCTGATATTTGGGGTAAAAGCACTGAGGCAGGAAAGGGGAGGTGTTGCCAGAGGAGCTGAGGTGGTCTCGCCCTGGGGTCCTGCGTTAGGCCCTGGGGATGGCGGAGTAGAAGGCACTGGCCTGGCAGCCTCGGCTCAGGCAGGAGGTGGGTCCTTGGATGCCTTTGCAGTCAGGCAAGTGGGGACCACATGCTGCTTGCCGAGCAGCTGGTGAGTTGCACCCCCTAATTAGGGAGGGCAAGTCCTGTTTGAAGCCTCAAATCGAGGCTCAGGTTCTAATCAGCATTCAAATTCCTGCACATCTGGCAAAATAAAAACAGCTGTGAAGACAGCTGATGGGAAGAGCCAGGAGCGGCTGTCCTTGCCGGCCAGAATCCAGCTGATACTGAACCCTTCCCATGGATTTCCTGTGTCCCCTTTCCCTTTAGATGTTTCAAGGACTAGGAAGCCTGTAAGCATGTGCTCTGACCTCCTAAAGACACCCTCCAGACCCCCAAGAACCTCCTGGTACTGTTCTCGGTCGGTCATTTTTGATGGGCTCGGTGGCAGGAACCTTCCCACAGACTCCAGCCGCAGGATGACGGGAGGTCTAGCTTCAAGCCCTTAGTCTGTATGCGAGTCACAAACAAAACCAGAGAACACAACTCACTGCCCCAGAACACTGGTTTCCAACTACTGATGGGTTTGGCCTCTGTCCTCCGTGCTTTATGGGTCAGCAGAGAAGTGTCCACTTACGTAGGATGTAATTTGAAGAGCTCCAATATGCCCAGCTTTCCTTTAGCCTGAAATAGAAATCTCCTCGGGGGAAATGTGTTAGGATCATGAGGGCTCCTATCAAAACAAACAGCTGACTAGACAGGGCAACCCATTTTATACAGTTCATCACTGGTGCCTAAGGCACAGGACAAAGTTCCAAAGTCTCTTCCGGTTTCATTGAGGCTGAACCTGGTGGACAGGCGGTGCCCTGCGCTTGACTGTGGGGAGTTTGTGAATGCTGAAACCGGGGGCAGGGGTGTCTTCCAGCATCTCCCCATTGCTCTTCTAGCATCTGGAGGTGCCTCCCCACTGAGAAGTCTGGTTTGACAAGTTCACAGGAAAGTTTATATTAAATTATTCCCGGTTCAAATCACAAGTCACTGAGCGCCACCCCGACCACCATCTTTAACACCACAACCAGGCACTTATTCTGACTTTCCTGCCATATTTATGCCTGCTGGGCTTTCATGTAGCACACGATATAATTTTGCCTCATCATCTTCTGTTTCCTGTTGCAAAGTGTGCTCCAGGAGGGCCTGGGAACCAGGCGGGCTTTTCCTGCGGCAGGGGCTAGGCGGTGATGTGGGCTTGCAGCACCGGGCACCTTTGCGGCAGAGACAGTGGAGAGAAACAGCTACAGCTCCAATTCGTGGAGAGGGCATGGGGGATGGTCTTGAGCAGCAGGTTCCTGGAGAAATTATGAATTAGTAAGGACCACTTCCACTGACTTGACCAAGGTGGTCTTGGCCATCTGAGTGTGGATTTAAAGTGTGCATGGTGTTTAAGGAAGTAATCTCCCCATTTGCCTCCTGATAGCTCTTACCTGTACGTGTACCATGCTCTATAGGGCCGCATCTCCCCCAAGCCCAGAACGAGAAACAAGGCCCAGTAAGCAATGCGTTAGACACATTCCAAGATGGAAGGCTCTTTGCTCACCATTTTCTCATGCTTCCAGCTGATAAAGGTATCAGTGACCTGGGTTTTCTTTGCCCACTGGAGAAATTAACTCGAAGCCTGAGGGAGATTCATGAAACCACAACTTTGACTCTGAAAAGTAGGTTACTCTAAAACAACGGTAGTTTCAGAAGTTGGCGCCGTGGGTAAAAGGGAAGTATGTCCAGCAAATGCTGAAACATTCTGTGTTTTTCAACGTGTCGTATGGGAAACACTCTGGGCTAGGTCCAGAGGGGGGAACAGAAGGAGCGTAGATTGGGGAACCACCTGCTCTGCTTATCTAGGGCAGTTATGGTTTGCACCTGGTATCCTGGTGTAACGTGCAAAGGTTCCTCTTTCTTTTGTTGTTTATTTTATTTTGTTTGGAGATGGTCTCCCTATGTAGCTGGGGCTGGCCGGGAACTTGAGGCTCCTTCTGCCTCAGCCCTCTGAGTTCTGAGATTACAAGTATATACCACCACGGCTGGCATTCCCCACCCCTCAATCTCGGAATCACCAAGACTGATTTGGGAAACAAAATAGTGTACGTGGTCCCCAGCGCAGAATGCTTCTAGAGAGAGCTCGCAGGCTGGCTGCAACAATGACCAGCTCTGCTTTGGGGAATGAGAGAGTCAGTTAAACTGGGCTGCAGTTAAGGGTTTTGAAGAAGTGGAGTGAATCCTTTCCCCCTCTGCTAGTCAGGTGCTGGTAGTTGAAGTGAGCACCAATATGAGCCATTGAATGTATGTACGCACCCTCTGGAGGTGGCACCCTCTGGAGTCAGCCCTGAGGGACACCATATAAAAAGTGACCCCTGGAGCTGCACCCAAAGCACCATGGGTGTTGGGTTTGTAAAGGTTGAGAGGTCAGTGTCTTATTTCAATTGGCCATTTAGGATCATGGTCATGCCTCATTCCTCATTAAGTCCCTTGACTGTAGGATTTCAAGGAAGCCCTCCAATACACGTGAGTCGATCTGAGCTTCTTTTAGCCATCACCTCCCAATCTGAGTCCTTTAGAGACCATTAGGCAGTAAGTGGATACACGGTGTCTGAGCTCTGGGGGTTGACAGAGCATCCCTGGGGCAAGCAGGGACTTGGTTGCGTGTAAGGTTCTTGCTTGTGGACTGGGGTGGGAACCTCTTATCTCTTCTTAGCAAGGGTTAGGACCTCCTAACTTGGGCTCTGTGTTGGATGACCTCACCACCTATAGATTGACGACTTGTTTGATTGGGTACCTACAGCGACACAAACTTCCGGTATGGATCTGTCTCTGGCCCTCTGCTGGAGGCAGGATGCAATGCTGGGATACTGATGACAGGCAGTGGAGACTGAGAGAATAAGGGGACAGGTATGGCTTCATTGCTCCCTCCAAGTCCCCTGCTGCAGGCTACCACCACCCGATTAAACGGCACCATCTCTGGCCTCTCTGGCAGGGTCAAAGGCAGACAAGACAAAGAGACATCACTGACTGGAGGTCTTCAGACTTGAGCTGGCAGTGGACTTGTGGGGACTGGCAAGTGTCACCTATCAGTTGTAAAAGAGAAGTGCGTACCTGGAGGGGAAAGAGTGATTTTTAAAAAAAGGAAGAAAAGGAGACAAATAAGATCTACTTGCAGGAAACTTTTCTATGACTAATGGCTTCCATTGGCATCTTATTGACCGAAACCATGTCATGTGATTGCCTCTACACACACACACACACACACAAATTGGTAACACAAGACACAAGTTCTAGAAGGATATCAAATAAACCTGTGATTGATTGGCTAGCAGAGGGAGAACAGGAAAGATCAGAGTCCAGCAGACAGTGAACAGTGTGTTCTCTAGGGGACTGGGATCACATCTTGTCCACTTTGTGAACCCCTTCATCAAATGGAACTTAAAAGCATGTCCCCAAATTGTCAGATTTCTGCTTAAGATTAGCCATAGCATTCACAGGTCAGAGTGGAGCAGAGGGAGGCCGAGAAGACCCAGGGTGTCTCACAGAGAATGCCCTGGTTTCCGCTGAGGCAGCAGGAAGCATTTCCCAGCCCTGTAACTTCCGTCCTAGATCAGGGATGGTGGCTCCGGTTCTGTGTCTTGGCTGTGTGGGACCCACATCCCTAGTTCAGGGCTACCCTGATATGGCTGCTGCACATCCCAAAATTTTCCAAAGAAATCTTAATTTCAAACAGCACGCTGGTTTGGGAGACCATGTGTCGGACGGGTGCCAGACAAATGTGCCCTGATTTCTGTTTCGGAAACTATGGTCAGCATAACGGAAAGAGTGAAATTGGAAAGGATGGTAACTGGAGCCCAGGCTTGGGTAGGAGGAGGAAGCCACAGGGAACCTTATTTCAGTTTGGGCAAAGAGCAATAGCTACCAGAGTCTGCAGCGTAGCAGGGCTGCCAGGGGCTGCCTCAGCCCCTGTCTTCCCATAGATATCCTGGCTGTGAGGCTAGGTGTGGGTCTGAACCTCAGCCACCACAGCCTACAAGTCGCTTCACTTCATCGATACAATGTTTGAACAATGACCATGGAAAAACAACGGTACTGAGGCTTCCCTGGGTTACTTTTAAGCAAGTGAGTTGAAGCCAACCAGCTCAGACCCTGATTCACCTATGCAGTCTTCATCAGTGGTTACCATCCTCTTCCTCTCCCTCCCCCTTCTTTTCCTCCCCCTCCCCCTCCTCTTCCTTTCCCCCTGTGCCCAGTGCTTTAATGGGTGCGGGATTCATAGCATGAGCACGATGTAGTCCCAGCCCATAGATCACACTGCTCACTGCCTGCTCTGTGTCCCATCTATCCTTTGGGTTCTCCGCCTGCTCCCCAATAAATCATGGGTTTATTTGATATTCTAAACATTGTAATTCTGACTGTTTTGGAGTGTGCGTCTTTGATAGAGATGATCACGTGATATGGTGAGGACCAATACCGTTCAGATGAAAGTCACAGGCTGGATCCAGCAAGAGTCTTCAAAAGGTGATGCTAGAGATGACAGCGATGGGCCAAGCATGGTGACAAAGTCATGTGTTAAGACAGGACAAGAAGCAAGGAGTTGACAAAATAGTCAAATCTATTCTGATGTATTGGTCAGTAAAGTCTTAGACCGTGTAGTCCCCCAAGGAGGAATCGAAAAAGTCACCCACACCCTCTTAGTGAGTCAGTGTGTCCTGTACCATGTACCAGCTGTAGGTTTCTTGTTCCTGGACTATTGTGTTTAAGTTGTCCTATTGCCAATAAGACTCAGGAGTCAGATATTGGGGTGAAAACCTGATAAATCAAAGAAGCGGTGGAGAAGTGGCCAGCTGACCTCTCCACACTTCCTAGACCCCAAAGAAAAGACGAAAAGTCAATGAATCTCTAAGTCCCTCCCTATTCCTTCCTGGGCCACTCTTTCTATCCTAGGTCCTCCAGACTCTCTATGACTAATTCTTGTCAACTAGTCGCCGCCCCCGCCCCCTGAGTCAAGGCTAATTTTATTAACACAGTCTCGGGTATCCCAGTGGGATCAAATATCCTGCAACACCAGACTCTTGCCTGTGGCGAAGCTACATGGATAGTTCAACAGCTGATTCCATAGGAGAAAGGTTTAGTTCCCAGGAGAGAACCGGCTAAGAAAACTTAGCTCCTAGGTTTGACGAGATGACTCAGAGGTAAAGATGCTTGCCACCAAACCCAGAGACCTGAGTTAAATCCCCAGGACCCCAGGAAGGAGAGAACCAATTCCCACAAATTGTCCTCTGACCTCACGCATGTGCTGTGGCGTGTGGTTGCTCTGATCCTCAGCCCACAGTCATAAGTAGAAGTTAAGGGGGAAAAAGAAAGCGCTTCACTCCTGGAAGGATAAGACACCACTCTTGAAGCACTCTTAGGCTGGCTGTTGGACCTTTCCCTCTGCTGCAAGGAAGGCACGCCCCAGACGGCACAGCTCCTTCAGCACGGGCTCTTGCAGCACAAAGCCGCAACTGTCGGTCTGAGTCGCTGAGGTATGGGGTTGCTATCACACATACAAGTGACAGAAGACCACACTGAGCCCATGCTGCCCCCTGTGAGTGCAAGAGTACTGGATGAGCCGTGGGCACACTGTCCTTGTCCTTCTGCTGTCCGCTGATGCTCCAGGGCAGCAGTGGAGACGGAAGTAGAAACTGATTAAAAAAAAATGATGCTTTTTTAAAAAAATTTAGATTTTACTGGAGTGCCTAAAAATTGACAGCAAGACCACTCTGTTTTCTGACAGGGGCGTAAGATGTTGTGGCCTGGGGTCCAGGAGCCTGTGAAAATGGCGGCAGTGGCTGGAGCCTGACTCTTCCTGCTTGAGGGTACCTCAGTGGGTTTGTTTCACACACCATTGCCGGATTTTGCAAATATTTCTCAGTCACAGAGAGGATACAGGCTGTCAGTGAAGCTGTGGTCTCGGGGAAAGGCGTTAGCTTTCCTGGACAGACCCCTGGGCCCTTCGCACATGTGGGGCTGGTGAGGGGTTGCCATCAGCGGGGAAGCAAACTCGCCAGGTGCCGGCCCCTCAGGGCTCGATCCTAGGTGCCCCAGACTCTACAGCTGAGGGAAATTTCTGCCACTTGTAAGTTAGATGGAGAAAGAAGGAAGGAAGCAGAGATATGAGAAAGAAAGGGCTGCAGAGCTCACAGAATTCAGCTCCTTAACGCTACAGGTAAAGGAAATCAGAGGGACTGGCAAGATAGCCTCCAAGCTTCATGACCTCACTTCAACCCCTGGGACTCAAATGGGAGGAGAGAACTGACTCCCAGAAAGTTGTCCTATGACTTCCACTTGCAGGCGAGCAACACACACACACACACACACACACACACACATACCACAACAAGCAGAGGCATGGTCGCATGGTTGAAGTCTCTCAGCTCTCCACTGACTCTGTATCTTAGGGATTTGATTTCTGAGTGGACCCATCCTCTGGGAAGAAATGGCCAAGCCAGTTAGTTACCTGACCGTATAAATGGTAGGTACATGGGCATGATCTTCTGACCCTATTGACTTGGTTGATTCCTCAAGGCCTTTGTTGCCTTGGTGAGCTGGACAAAGGAGGATAGGACTTTTACTGCACCCCCAAATTGTGTGCTCCCCTGAGAGCAGCCTTTAAGGTACTAAGGAGAGTTAACTGCTGCAGGGGTGGTTATGGGCCTTCCAAGCCATCTTTAATCTCTTATTTTGGCTCTGTTATATCTGATTTTCTAGCCCCTCTGTTTCATTTCCCTGGATGCTCTGTGTCCCAAAAGACACTGAAGTAGGAGAGGAGGTCCTGCTGGTCCTAGGCCAGCCTTGGTGGACCCCCTGGGGTCCACCCTCTCCTCTGTGTCATGTCGCAGAGACGTCACTTCTGAGGATGTGGGACAGCCTGGGGAGCATACATCACACAGACTGTCACGTTGGTAATTTTTGGTCACAGCCTCTTTCACTCATCGATGTGCAGGTTCTACAAGGCCAAATTAACTTCAGCCAGGAAGAGCACTGTCAAGTTGCCCAATTTCTCTGTTCTCTGTTAAGGGTTTAGTCACCTTGTGGGGAGGAGGGTGCCGACCAGGTATGTCAGCAGTCACCCCTGGTGTTGTGAGCTTCTGCACCTGTGATGTGACTCCATCCTGCAGGTGTGGCCTTGCTCCTTTGTACCTGTGTGTGGTTTAGACTCCTGATGAAGTCTAAGGGCATGGTTGGGACTCTCACGCATTCAGCCCACAGGAAGTCGTGGGCAACCCCACCCCACCGCCTTGCTCCTGACTGTGAGTGGGACCCAAAGACCTCAAGGTGGGGACAGGGCCTGCTCAGAACGGAGGGCATTAACGATGGGAGAGGAACCTCACCCAGCTGTTTCCTCTACTTTTGGTTCCTCTGTTTAGAAATACTGTGTGTGTAGCTTCAAATATATCCAGAAGTTTGAACCCCCCCAAAATAGGCAATTTGGCCCGGTTTCAAACCCTCCAACAAGCCCAGCTCTAAATGTAGCTGTGATCTGGGGACTTGAGTTTCAAGTTCCCCTTGACTTGGCAGAGGCTGGCTTCCAAGCCCTTGACGGATTTCTCTGCCCTCATTTTCTTGACTTCTCTAAACGTTTCCTCTCTCCAGCTCCCCGCCCCAGCTGTTGTCCTCCATCTGGCCATTGCTGAGGCTTCTCCGGCATGCTTGCCTGAAGGGATTGCAGTGGGAATCTTTACGGTGTGATATTTGTCCATCTCGTATCCTGGGATGGACTGTAGCTTCTGGAGGGCCACCCTCAGGTTTCCGTCCTTCCCCTACTGAAGTTGTCCCCGGGACCAGTGTTCATGGATCACAGATCAGATTTCAAGCGTGGCTCAATCACAGAGTCAGACACTGGAGAAAGTGTGTTCCCACCAGATTTCCAGAGCTCTGGCTTCAGATTTTGTCAGATATGCCTTGGAAGTAAACAAGTTAATAAGCAGTGAAGACCCCGGGAGAGCAGTGGTTTGAGCTAAGAAGCCTTGTGTCCAATACAAGGAAATTCAGATAAAAACCAAGTCAGGTGCTGGTCGGCATCAGTCAGCACCGTTAGGTCTCCGGCCATTCTGGTGCTTCCTGACTCGTAGGTGTCTAGTTTGGGTGCCCACAGAAGCTAAAGGTTGGAATTGGAGACGTGGGGTGGGTTTAGAATTCCATTCACGTGTGCCTTTCACCTCATATTTCTGGAAAGAAAGAGACCATCTGTCAGTGGTGGCTTCCTTAGCCAAGGGCCACCAGCCAGGTAGCTTCAGCTACAGCAGCAGCAGCTTATGGCCTATAGCTCGGGGGCTGGAGGGACAAGGCCAAAGTGCCAAAGTGTTGGCAGAGCTGGCTGAGGCAGCTGGGAGGAAACCTTCCACTCCTCTCCCCTCTCTGCTGGTGCTTCGTTGATGACCATGGATGTATTCACACCTGCAGAGTTCTGCCTTCAGCTTCACATTGTGTGTGTGTGTGTGTGTGTGTAAATATCCCTGTTTATTAGTACACCAATCTTATTGTGTTAGGGGTTCATCTTAACTGACTATATCTGCAACGATCCCATTCATGAACAAATAGGATGCTATGCTAGAGGTTCTGGAGGTGGAGGCTTCAGTACACTAGGAGAGAACACAGTTCACCCACAGAGAGAGGACAGTCAGAGGCGAGGGCTTCAGTATACTAGGGTGATCACAGTTCACCCACAGAGAGAGGACAGCCTTTTCTGAATTTACTGTTCTCTAGATCAGGGTTTGTCAATGTGAATCAGCATGTGACAGTCATTGTCACAGAAAAAACAGACAAACAAAAAACACCCAGGAGAATCTGAGAATCTGAAGGCAGAGATTCGTTTTCCTCTCTCATCATTTGTCCATCAACTCACTCACCCACTGCGTGTCCATCTGTCTGTCTGTCCACCCATCCATTCATCCCCCTCTCTCTGTCCTCTAGGATTTCCTAACTGGAAGCCCCAGCCATGTCAGGGATACCACTGGAATCCAGTCACATACATCCCATGGCCACTGCAGAGGAACTTTAGGAACAGCAGAATTAGGCCCTGGCTATAAATCCCAGGCCTCCCTGTGCCAGCTGTGTGACCTGGAGACGCCTTCTCTGAACCTTGGGGTTTTCACTCATAGAGAGGAGCGTGGTACTCAAGGGACTCCCGGAAGAAGGTGGAGCTACCGACATTCATATCACTGAGTGAGACAGGGATGGGGCAGATTGGGGCATCTAGAAATCTGTCGGTTTCTAGAACGTCAATAGAAGACACCCTTCAGATGGAAGTCCAAAGCATTCTCACAGGGATCAGCTCATCTGAACTGTCCCACAACGCCCCCAGAGCTGTGATTCTCCTTCTAGATTCTCATTAGCCTTAGACTCTCCACAGATGATATCTGTGCCTGATGGTCCCCACAGAGTACTGTCTGACGGAAGAGTTTTGACTCCTTTTTAGCCCATCTGTGGAAAGCCAACCCGAGAAAACAGGCTCATAAAGGAAAACAACCTGAGGAATTCATTCATCGACCCATCCATTCATCCATTCACAGGCACCCCGTGGGAGCAGGAGGGGAGAGGGTGGGTGGTGGTGGTGGTGTCTAGGCAGAATGCTGTTCCTCAAACTGCCCACAGGGGGCGCTGGCCACACAAGCAGCAGGACTCACTGTTATGGAGAAGTAAGGCTGTCTTTTGGGCCAGGTTAGATTGGGGACTATTTCTACTGTGGGAGCGTGTGGGCTCAGTGGAGGGAAGGACATTTGAGTTGGAAAATGACAGATGAATTAAACTGTGGGCTCAAATTATATGCTGATGTTTCTGGGTACCATCCCAAGGGTTGACACAATGTAGTCGTGTCTGCCTTACCTTCACTGTATCCAGCTGGTAGATTCTAAACTCCACCCTTTCTGAGTGTGTGTGTGTGTGTGTGTGTGTGCGCGCGCGCGTGCGCGCGCGCGTGCGTACATTTTTCCATACTGTTTCTTCAAGTTAGTATTCTTAACCATGCAACAATTTACACCAAACACAGACATTGTCTGTCTGTTTTCACCAGAGCCATAGAGGTCAGGTGGCTCTAGCTTGGGTCTCTGTGACCCCTACCCCCACAGGAGTCTCAGATACCCCGATAAGGCTTCCAATGGAGGGGTGCACGCCCATGCTCAGTGAGCGAGGCTTCCTTCCTAACCCAGGCGGTCTGTTTTTTACCCATACTCCACTGGAGGCCAAAAGCAGAGTCCCTGGAGTGAGACAGTGCCAGCCTGGGGCGCTTTCACCCTTAGCTTCGTGGAAAGAATATCCATTTGGTTCTGGTTCCCAACGCTTCAAAAGGAATTTTTCTGAGAGACTTCAGTTCCTGCGTGGTTGGGCAGAATGTCCCGTATTTGGGTAGGGTGAAGATTCCGGTTAGCCCAGGGCTGAGGTCTGTTCTGGTTTGGGTTTTACAGGGAGGTTGTTTTCTGTCCTCTTATCTCAATGCACCCCAGAAGGAGATGGTGGGGGTCGTAGCCTGGGAGCCCACAGCAAGGAGCAGGGGGGAGCAGGGTGTGAGAAGCGTGCTCCCTTCTGGGCAGGAGGATCAGGCCGGCTATGGAGGATGAACAAACTTCATTCTGCCCAGGGCAGCTTCACGTTCTGAGAGCAGGGAGTGCGATGGAGCAGGGATCCAGGACAGTGATTTCCCGGTTCAGGCTGGGCCACCCGCTTCCAGTGTGACCCTGTCAGTTCTCCTCCTCGGAACTTGGGGCTCTCTGTGGGAACCCTTGGCCCTGTGTCCTTCATAGGCAGATTAAGGATAAGCCTCCTCCTTCACGGTGTCCAAGAGACGCCGCGGCAAGGAAAGCGCTGGCTTGAGAAGAGTAAATAGTGAATTGACAGTAATTATGGTTTCAGCTGCCAGCGGACTATCTGGGGATATGCCGACGGGAGACCGCTTCACGTACAACAATTGGCTTTTCCAAATTGACCTGCGGCGGCTGGGTGCCATTTTGACTTCTGGGGTGGGAATCCAGCAGTTTCTCTTCCCCTGCCTTGTGACCAACAGCACATGGCCCTGCACCTGAATTTGCCTTCCTCTCTCTTCTTTCTTTCTTTCTCTCTTCCTCTTTCCTTATTTATCTTTTTGAAGTTTACTCGAACATTTCATTAGAAAATATTCGTTTCAGAAAAAAAGAGAGAGAGAGAGAGAAAAAAAAAGAAAAAGACAATTCCTACGGGAAAAGGCCATTTTGGTGTGTTTCTTGTTTACCTCTAATTTTTTAATAGTTTTGAGGGCTTTTATGTGCAGTTGTGATGTGTAAAACTAGTTGTATATTATGCTTATTTTTCTTTAATTTTAAATGCATTTCCATGTTTCCTGCAGACATGTTGGGTGTGACTTTATGGCTTTCCTTCATATCCCTTTAAGGTTGGTCCATTTCTTTCTAACTTGTCGTTTCTAACAGGCTGGACCTGGAAAACTATCCAGCAAGCATAATAATGTATTTAATTTAATATAAAGAACTTATATAGTTAAAATACTTTTGTCTGTTTTTTAAGTTTTTACAGTTTTTTTGAATGTATGTGTTGGTATGTATACATGCGCATGCGTGTGCATGTTACTGCGTGTGCATGTGTGCCTGTTCACACAGCAGTCAGACAGGCACTGGTATCTTTCTCAGTTGAGCTCCTCCTTCTTTATCTTTTCCTTTTCGGTTTTTCAAGGCAGGGTTTCTCTTGTAGCCCAGGCTGCCCTGGAACTCTCTCTGTAGCCCAGGCTGCCCTGGAACTCTCTCTGTAGCCCAGGCTGGCCTTGCACTCATAGAGATCCCCCTGCCTCTGCCTCCTGAGTGGTGGGATTGAAGACATGCACGTGGCAGTCACCTTATTTTTTAAGATACACCCTCTTGCCGAATCTTGGTGTTTTGTCTAACTGAGCCCCAGCAGTCGGCCAGCCCCAGCAGTCAGCCTCCCCAGCCCCGGGGTTATAGGCTGGCGCTGGCTGTGGCTCCTCACTTTGGTTCTGGGAATCCAGTCACGAACTCATGGTTTGTGGTAAGCATTCAGCAACAGAGCCATTACCTGCCCCTTCTTTTATTTTAAAGAGACTCAAGAACAGACAGAGAAGATTAGGGGGTAAAGAGACAACCAAAGGGAACAGGACAACAGAGGAGGGGGCTGACTCCAGTCCAGAGACCAGGTCTGGCTGGCCAGTCTCTGAGAAGCAGGGGTCTCAAGGGCCCTGAGAACTGCCTGTGCAGGGTCAGAGTCAGGTAGCACATGAGAGTCAGCTTGCCAGGAGGGCAGAGGCTGCCGGTCACCCTTTTCCTCCAGGGTCCCTAACAGGAGGCGCGCAGCCTGTAAAACAGAGCCTAGAAATTTCTGAAGGAAAATAAAAGAAAGGGAAAGTCTAGTTATAAAGTTTAAAGTTCTCCTTTCACGAGGGACAGCCCAGTTGCATTCTGGTAATGGAAGCAAAATTAAAAATACGAGCAGGAAATGAAATTAATTTCAAAAAAATATCTGAAAACAGGGGTTTTGTGGCTCCAGCGCACCGGCCTGAGTTGACTGGTGCGGTTTCCCCGGGACATGGTGATTAATAGGACAGACACGAGAAGGTGTGAATTGATTTTGGACCTGAGTGGGGAGCTGGGAGAGGTTGGCACTGGCCCACTGGGTGTGTTTGCATTTTAAAGTCCCCCAGGGTGGCCACCTCCTGGACATCTCTGAGGGTGGGAAGTTGGAAGGGACTGAGCTGAGCGCCCTCCCAGGAGCTTCTAAAAGGAGTTTGTTTTCTCCTTTGCAGCGGTGCAGGCTCAAGCAGCCACCACCAGGAGACTCAGGACCTTTCCCTTAAGTACAGGGCACAGAGGTGCCCAGCACTGAGAGCCCTGCTGCACACTGTCCTGTCTGAGTGCTTGCTGGGAAGATGTGGGAGGAGACAGCTCAGTGCTGGGAGAAGAGGGATGAAGCTTCCCCTGGGCTCTTTGCTTCTCTCAGTACAGAGAATCCCTTAGCAGCATGAAGGATGGCTGCGGAGCAATAAATAATCCTCAAATGGGAAAAGGCCATCGTCTGGGAGGTAGAGCGAAGGCCACGGTGCAAAGCATTTGTTTTATCTGAGTTTAAAACTCGAGACAGAGGCTGATTTCACTGTCATCCAAGACACGGATAATTAAAAACAAAGACATCTTTAAGAGGGATCTGAGGCGGCTCGCCCCTCCCCCTCCCTCCCCGCGCAGCTCCTTCATCTCCACCCACATCGCCTTTTCCCAGAAAAGGCTGGGAACACTCTTAGAAGTTAAAATCATCCTAACGAGAGAAGACACGTTCTTGAAGAAATTTTGACTTACAGTTTATGGCTTTGTAAGCATTTCAGTCAAAAGATGTCCCAGGCTCAGGCACTAAGTGAAGGCTGCCTCGTTTTCATGCTAGCGTGGTCTTCTCTGTGATTATTTTTACAACATTTGCAATTAAATGCAGACTTTATGTTGCCTATCTGACTGGATCAGAGGCATTGGCGCTTCTGGAAGCCTCGGCCCACGGGCTTGCACACACAGAGTCCATGTGTTGGAGTCAGGAACACCATGCCCAGACACTCTTGCCTGTGAACCACTGCCCAGGACCCTCGGGGGCTCCAGAAAAACCGCTGTTCTCAAACCTTGGTCTCTGGAAATTGATCTTTAGTGTCCCTGTGTCCCTCAGTTGTGACGACTGAAAAATTTCTCAGCTGGAAGTGTAGTGTTGGTGACGACTTGTGTGTACGTGTGTGGTCCAGGTCTTACACTTGCTAGGCAATTGCTCAACCACTGAGCTACATTCCAGCCCTAGACATGTTTTTAGATTTCAGAAATCTGGAAGAAAATATAATTACATATGCGCCTGTATTTTGACTTTGAAAGTAGCTGCTCTTTCTGCGTGTGTGTCTGGAGTGCTGTGTGTATGTGTGTGTGTGTGAGAGAGAGAGATATGTGTGTGCATGTGTGTGTGAGTGATATGTGTGTGATTGTGTGTGTGTGCATGCATCTTGATGAGTAGGGATCCCAGGAACAGAAGGACAGAAACATTGGTGAGTTGCTGACCAGCCGGGTTCTGACAGAAGGCTGCACATTGTGGTAGTAACTACACCCGCACAGAAAGACAACAGAAAGCTAGAGAAAGCTGGAGCGCTCCAACGACCCTTCTGAGCTTAGACATTCATCAGCTTTCCCGAAAAATCCATATTGCTTTTCCTCCTGGGCTAGCTCATCCTGCTTAATCCTGCCTGCTATGGGAGGAATTTATACTCCTTGCTCCCCACGTCTGTTTCAGAGGTGATAAAATCACCAAAGGTCTGAGTTGTCTGACCCTCAGCAGACCAGCAGGGTAGGAGGCCCAATAAGCTAGGCCTGGAGTCCCGTAGAGACTTGGCCTCTGCTAGGGGGCCATGAAGCTCTTGGGCTGCAGCTCTCATGAGGCTGTGGGTGTCAGCAGCACGTCACTAGTGTTGGTGTCTGTGCCCTCCTGCCTCACCCTCCTGCAGATCTGTGCTTCTGGACACTACAGAAAGTCTGTACCCTAAGGCCTCTGTCACCCAGGCCAAGGAAGGATCTGGATCAAGTTTCCAGTAAAGAGAAGGAGTACAAAGGCCCTGTCCTGTCAGGGTGCAGAGGCCGGAGGCGTTGGGCCAGACCCCTAAGTGGAGCTTAGCCATAAGCCACACAGTGGACCGAGATGTCTTCAGCACCTCCAGTGCGAATACTTGTATTCCCTGAAGTGGTTAGCTTGATGCCTTTTGAACCTGTCTTTGACTGCTCTAAGCAACCTCATGGGAATAGCAGCAGCAGTTAGCGTTCTCGGGCACCCCCACTCATTTCTTTCCTGACACACCTTTCTGTGCCATGCCTGATTTATCTTAGAGCCAACCTCCCTTACTGGTGCAGCTACACCATGCATGGCCACCCCAGCTGGGCAGGAGGAAGCCAGGAGGAAGATTCACAGTGGACCACTAGCCAGCAGAGTGCCGCAGATGTAGGCACTCAGGTGGAGTCTGCCGAGTGGCTGACCCAGAAGCTGAGGGCATAACTTCTGGACATTGCAAGTTAAATCCATTGTCGAGTCTTTTTGACCTCTCTTGCTTCCCAGAAAACAATATTAAGATACCCCTTCCCCTGAGTCCTTGCCCTGACTTCTCTCAAGTTGGGCTTTTGATGTTGATTTTCCCATTTCAGAACTGATACGGAATCTCCGAAGATAACCAAACTGCTATTTAGACATTTTCAAGATGCAATTTGAGTTCCAGGCAGGAGAAAGGGGTGGATAAAAGAGATTATATGATAATGACATGCTGTGGGAAGCCTGTCAGATAAAATGCGCTTTCTCTGGTGGGCAAGCTATTTCTGGAGCTGTTCTGGGTCCCTCCACTGAGGGATGTGTTTATCCTAATGGGAAGCAGGACCAAGCTAGGCCGCAGGGCCCTGCATGGCTTTTAACATCTTAAGACACCACAAGAGACGTTTGTGGCGGTCAGGGGACGCGTTTAGTGTGCTCTGGCCCTCTCGATGTGTGCTGACTTGGCTCTGACAAGGTCTGGCAGGAAGAGAGAAGTTTGAGGCAGAAGTGGGAAGTGTGTCTATCCACATGTGCAGAAATGGGGGAGTGTGTCTATCCAGATGTGCTGATGAGAGATTTCTGGGTACAAGGAACAGTCAGTCGCACTGACTCATCCAGTGAACAGAGGTGTTTGGTCTTACCACAGCCCAGAGCCCAGGCTTCAGGTAGTGCACCACCTAAATGTCTGCCGTGGCTCATCTTGCTTGTCCCTGTGCCGACCTCACTCACGGCCGCAAGATGGCTGCCAGAGACACATCCAGTGGAGCAAACCTCCCTTTGTTTTAAAAGACTGTTTTAAAACCCGCCCTAATTAACAACAGTTGATTAGCCAGCTGCAAACACTAGATTCCCATCGTAGGCTTACTGGCCTACCCAGGGTTCTGAGCCCAACGTAAGGAAGGAGCTTGGAGTACCTTTCTGCTTGGCCTGGGACTAGGGACATGCCCAAGGGGCCAGGCCATGACTGGACTCTGCTAGGAGGTTGGAAATGACCGTTATTAAGTGACCAGCAGTTACTGTGGGCAGACATTGCCAAGGCTGAGACTTTGACTTTTCTGGTCTGCAGAACTGATGGGGATCCAGATGTTTACTGTCAAGCAGAAAATACACGTATGTACAAAACACACAATCACGTCTCAGTTTTCTCTCCTGTCGAATGGACACAGCAATACGGAGATCACTTTGTAAAGGACACTCGCCTCTCACGAATGAACCCCAGAGGCTACCTAGGCCAGCCAACCCAAGAGTGGCCTTCCCTCACAGTGGAATGGAGACAGTTGCAGCTCACTGCTACATTCCTGTCCTTGTTGACATTCCCTGTGGAAGATATGAATGCTCACTTCTCTAGAACTGCCAGTCATGGCTCCACTTAACACAATGGAGTATGAGCCACCTGGACCCAAGAGATGGGGTTGAACTCATTAGTAGGAACCCATCCGCACTCATGCCCTTACCTCTCCAGAAGTGCTGGAGGATGCCCAAGGAAGTCTTGGGGGTAAAGCCTAGCTGTGTGCCCGAGATAGGAGGAACTGGGATGGAGTGACATTGGTGGGAGGCAGCGAGGGGAGAGGTGCTCTGGGAGAAGAGACCATGCTTCGGAGTCCTGGGGTAGACACTCTGCCTTGGCTCCCATGTACACATGCAGAACAACCATGAAAATGAGGTGGAGTTCTGAGGGCCACCTGGGGAGGTGGACGGTCCATTTCCACCTTCCCCGTTCATAGACTAAAGCCTCGCTGTTTCCCCTGGCCCAGGAACTTCTCTGCTCCCCCCTCCAGGTCTTGTTTGAGGTTTGTCTTTTATTGTGTGGAAAAGATATTAAAATATACCCACCCAGAAACACACACACACACACACACACACACACAGACATATAAAACAAACACAAACTCTCGTTCCCCGAGACACTCGCGCACCCTTCTCCCCCACTAGACCCTCTCCTAGGCCTGGTCTGTGTATTCCCTCTGGACTCTGCATATACAAACCATTCTCCATCTTTGTGTATGAAGACAGCCACTGTACCCTCAACATCGTCCAGATGGTGAAGGCTTTGAGGGGAAGAAGCAGCTCCTTTTGCTTTCTGCCCTGGTCTCTCTTTTTCTGGACCTTTGTATGAAACAAAGTCTTTATAAAATAGCATCTCAGAGAGGAGCTTGGGGTTCGTGAGCCTGAATGGCCTTTCGGTGTTAGGTCAGGTAGCTCAGGGCGCACAAAGACTGTTTGAGGCACTGGTTCATCTCTGAGGGCCTGGACTCCCAGTGGAGGTGTTTGGTACCAACAACCTGAGAGAGTGAACTTGGGGCATTTGACTCCAGAGTCAGCCAGGGCTTAAAAGCTCACCTTCGTCGACCACAAGATGGCAACAGCGCTTCGCCTGAGCCCTATGCTTGGGGTTAGGGGTAGGCCCTGTTCTCAGAGGACTGGACTTCCTGTCCCTCCCTAACATGACAGTTGAGCATCCCTGAGTGTCTTCCGCCTGGTCTGGGTTTTAACTGAGTGTGAGCGAGTGGGCCTTTTTAGTTTCATTGAACTCAGTTCTGACCTGTTTTTATTGAATGGTTCTAACTTGTTCATATTGAATGGTTCTAACTTGTTCATATTGAATGGTTCTAACCTGTTGTTATCGAATGGTTCTAAGTTGTTGTTATCGAATGGTTCTAACCTGTTGTTATCGAATGGTTCTAACCTGTTGTTATTGAATGGTTCTAACGTGCTCATATTGAATGGTTCTAACCTGTCCCCCTCTATTTTAGCTATGCCTTAAGCTCTGTAGGAGATGGGCAACAGGGCAATACAGTTCTACAAGCCAGTGGGGGGAGGGGTTACTAGACAACACCTTAGATGTGCTGGTGATGCTGGCTTTCCTAGTCCATCGTAGGGGAGGCTTGCAGTGACTTCCCATCTGGAAACATCATCACCTGAACTGGGCAGTGCTTTCTCGGGGAGCCTCACAAACTCCCTTTGGTGGGTATGCTTTCACGCTCTTTATTTTGGGGTCATATCTGGCTGTCCTGGATTATCTTGGTTGGCAACTTTGAGAAGGGGTTGGAAAATTGGGCAGGAGAGTAGGACCTTCAAAACACCCACCACTTCCAGAGTCCCCCTTTGCTGAGCACTGCACTGTCGGGGCGCTCTTCTGACGGCCAGTCAGGATCTCGTTCCCATCATGCTGAACAGGTAGTCCTTGCTCCATCTTGGCCATGCAGGTGATACCAGGGCAGAGAAGTACAAAACAGAAAAGACTCCCGGCATCTCAAATTTTCCATGATGAAGGTTCATGCAAGAAGGGAACGACTGTATTGACTTCAGGAACAGATGGTGTAAATAAAGGGAGGATGGTGTGAATTAATGGATAGTGTGAATAAAGAAAGGGTGTGAACAGATGGATGATGTGAATGAGAAAAGGGCTTGGATGAATAAGTGGATGGTGTGAACAAAGGAATGGTATGAATGAATGGATGATGTGAATGAGAGAAGGGCTTGGATGAATGAATGAGTGAATGAATGGAGTGAACAAAAGAATGGTATGAATGAGAGAAGGGCTTGAATGAATGAATGAGCAAATGGATGGTGTGAACAAAGGAATGGTATGAATGAACGGATGGTGTGAATGAGAGAAGGGCTTGAATGAATGAATGAGCAAATGGATGGTGTGAACAAAGGAATGGTATGAATGAACGGATGGTGTGAATAAGAGAATATGCATGAGTGAAAGGGGTGCAGATAAAGGAAATGTGTGAAGGATTTTAGGATGTGTGAGTAAGTGAAGGATGGTTGGGTGGAGGAAGGTGTGGATGAATGAGTACATAAAGAAATGGAAGCTGGATTGGGGAGAGGCGAGTCCTTCACCATGTGCCTCTGCTCAGCCTGACTGTGTGTGTATATTATTTTTGCAGAGGATCATGTGACATTGCCAGTCCCCAGGGAGCAGCTCTGCATAGACACCCGAGAAGTCAACCTTCCAAAAGACGACACGTCGGTGGGGAAGTGTTAGCGTGTCCTCTGTTTGCTGCAGTCTTCACTTTATTGTCGGGGAGCTGTTGGGCGGTTGGGGCTCTTCAGGAAAAATGAGTGTTTCTACTGAGCCTGTAAACCAGAGGTGTAGACTCTGGCAGCAGCTTTGCGAGGAGCGAGCGTGAAACACACTTTTTTTTTTTTGATTATGCATAAAACAGTGCATGAATACAGACACAGATACAGATGAATTTTACTAGGCGACCAATCTCTCTGTGGATTTGCATACTCATTAACACCCATTAGTACCTGAGACCAGCACAGATGCTGCTTTTGCAGCCATTCTTGGACACAGGCAGAATGGCAAAAGTTTGAGTCACCAAATGGGTACATTCCCAGTTGTGGACAAACAAAGTGACATTGTGCTTGCTGCCCCAGCTCTCTCTGCATGAGCAAGTGTCCCTTCTGTGGTCTATTTAGTGCAAGTTTGGGACATTTTTGTGTTCTTTACTCTTGGTTACACTCTTGAAAACGGCCACAGGCACAGGGCTGAAGAACTTCTGTACACCCTGACCCAGAGGGGCCAATGTGCCTTACAGAGATGCATAAGATATCTTAAAAAGTAATTACACTTGTTCTTTGATGATTTCATACAGGCATATAAGGCACATGAATACTCTGATTCTCACCCATGTCTCTCCCACAGCCCTTCCTCACAGACCTCCTTTTTACTTTCTTTTCTACTTGTTTAGTTTTGTGACCTACTGAGTTTAGCCAGGACTGTCTGTGTGACCATGGGTGTGGAGCTGTCTATTGGAGACTGGTGAGCTCAGCAGTGGGCACAACTGAAGACAATGATGCCCTCCTCTTTGTAAAACATTCAGTAGTAAGGGTTATGGCCCATGAGCTCTTCCCCTGTTAACGGGGCCAATCCGGGGCCAGCCCACTCCTGGTAACCACACTGTGAGTTCATACCTGCAATGGCCGTGTCAGGCCTGGATGCTTCACAGCCTTTCTCTCTGTCTTCTGGTTTGTACATTCTTCCCGACCTCTGTTCATCGGTGTTCCCTGAGCCTTAGAGGTGGTAATATGAATGCCTTGTGTATGACTGGCTCATAATTATCATTTAATCTCAGCATCTTGGACAGCCATGATTCTCTGTGTTTACCTCTCTATCACTGTAGAGAGGCTTCTTGGTTAAGGTTAGAATAGCTTCTATTCATAGGTTTAAACATAGATATTTAGAAAGCAGTTTGGTACCACATTGGTATGAGATTCCCCACTTTGGCCTATGACTTTCCCAGACATGGGTTTACTGGGCTTAGAGTACCAGTCATGGATCCTCAGTCCAAAGAGGGGGTGATTGGTTGCCTCCCCTGACAGTCATGCCGCTATTGCATGGGTAGGTAAATCATACATGTTGATTGTGTAATTCATAGGGTTCCTAGCTGCATAGGATCACTGATGCCCTGATGCCTTCTTCCACCAGCTGCCTCACACTTGAAACTCAGCAGGGAACTTTCCTATTAGGGTTAATCTTGCTTTCTCTGTATCTTCCAGGAGAGCTGTGTGATATCGTCAGTCACAGGGCCTTATCCTCTAGTTCTGGTGGGCCCCAAAAGGACAGGCAAAAACCTGCATTGTTTTGGGAGTCTCTATTTTGGGGTGTCCCTGACCAGCAACTCCTCTGGAGGTATTCCACACATGGCGCTAGGAATTCTGTTGAGTAGCAGCATTATCTAGGCATGCAGCATCTCACGTCAGTCTCTTTTGTATTTTTAATTAGGTTACAAGATAGTAAATTTCCATATGGCCTCTGTACCGTTCATTTTGATTACCCCCCTCTGTTTTTAGAACTTTTTCCCCCTCATATTCTCTCTCCTCTTCTTTAGCCTAGCCTACTAACCCTACTCCCTTAAGGAATCTCCCCCAATATCTTTAAGCAGAAACACACGAAAGTAAGGCTATAAATTGATCAATTTACAAAAATGTGATAGCCGGAGGCTCACAGGAGCCTGCTCTTGCCTCTCACTGGAAGCAGACAATGTTTCTGTCCATTGTTCAAGGTGACTTTTTAGACCGTAACCACTGAAAATAACAGCCCTAAGTTCAGTAAAAAATTAAAGACTATAACTGTAAATAATGAAATGTATTATCTCCTCTAACTCAACCTTCCTTCCAATAGTCTGTTTCATAAGAAATCATTATTAACAGGATGGGCTGTATCCTTCCATATCTTTTTTTATTAATTTGCATGGTTATTATGAATAAAATATCATAGTTTGGGAGAAGTATCTATAAAGGATAAAGGAGATCTGTTGTCTGCAGGTAGGAAACGTTTTCACTCTCTCTCTTTAGAGTTGTTTCCTGTATAGATCCCCCAAGGCAGAGAGCAGAGGGGCTGGCAAGCATTTTCTGTAAAAGTCTAATCAAAGATATGGTCCTTGTCACGCATACTTAGCTCTTGCTGATGTGCTACATTGGTGGCCACAGACCATATGTGATGAATAGCATTGCTGTGTTTCAATAAATCTTTATTCCAACACAAGAATTTAGTTTGGTCTATATAATCATCCCCTGGTGCATAGACAAGCATGTTTTACTCAGTATTTCACTAGCACAAAGTATCACATGAACATGCATTAGTACATGTGTGTGTTTCTGTGGAGTAGAAGCCTAGAATTGGAATTGCTAGATGAAGGATAAAGGGTACAGATACTGTGAATGTTCATATATGTTTCAGAAGACAATAGATAATGAAGGAGGGCTTGGGAAAAGGTCGGGACTTTCTGTCCATAGGCCTAAGCTGTTTACGAGACAAGGGCTCTGGCATGGAAGGGTCCTCTAAGTAAAACCCCTTTAAGTCCCTCTGCCATATATAAGCACAGTTGCCTTTACCACTGAATTAAAAGAGAGGGTCAATCCCATAGCATTCGGCCTTCGAGAGACTGAGGAAGTAGTCTGGAATCAGGACTGCCTGTGGTAAAGTAGAAACCAGGGCAGTTAGGGAGCAGGGCCTTCTGCAGAGCTCCTAGATGCTCCTGTTCTTGGTGCTTGGCACTGCAGAGGAGATTGCTATAAGGCCTTGCAGGGACTGGCATGCATGGCTGCATGTTCATCTCAGGGTCGCCGCAGGCATGGGAAGACTGAGCTGGGGACAAGGGATTAAAAAAAAGGCAAGGAATTTACCCAAGCCTCCAGCTGGGAAGTGCCACTGGTGGTGACTCTGTATCATGAGTGTGGCCAAGGTGATGGGAGAGCTGGGGACTCAGGATGTGTTGGGGGAGGCCACTTGCTCGTTCCCAGCTAACCAGACTCGAAATAAACACTCAGAAACTGTTATTTGTTATACGGTTTGGCCAATAATGTAAGCATATTTTCAGTTAGCTCTTATATCTTTGGTTAACCCATTTCTATTATTTTATATTTACCACGAGGCTTGGCCTACCAGCAAGGTTCTACCTGGCAGCTAGCATCTTTCTCCTCTGGAGGCTCCATGGCGTCTGTCAACTCCATCTTCTTTCTCCCAGCATTCAGTTTAGTTTTTCCTGCCTAGCTCTACTCTGACCTATCACAGGTCAAGGCAGTTTCTTTATTCATCAACCAATAAAAGCAACACATATACAGAAGGACTTCCCCCACCAATGATGAGCCTATCAGGATGTGGTTCAACAGAGGGTATAAGCTGTGTGCACCCAAGGTGCAGCTGAATACCAGTTAGACAGCAGGAAACGTGAGTCATTGGTGATGCCAGAGAAATTGGCCTGTGCTGGGAATAGCTAGGTTTGACAGCAGAGCCCAAGTGAGATCTTCTAGTTCTGTATAGACTAAAGGTTGATAGACAAGCAGAAAATGCCGAGACTAGAGGGGTAAGGAGTCTGGTACCTCCCAGATAATCAATAGTGCTGAGTCATTTATAAACATATAGAACACTGGTGACCTAGGATTGAGTTTGTCATGATCCCTGTTCTCTGGACTCCTATTGGACTAGCAGTAAGGGCAGGTGGACCTGAGGTCTATTCCATTGTTAAAGAAGTCCTCCTCGTAGGCTTTGAGACCAAACAAGCCGTTCCTCCTTGCTGGTTGTCACTGTCCACTATCTTTCCACAGCACTGAAAAGAGTCACCGAGACACTTAGATTGTATTTTGGTTCTTTTAAACAATCGCTGATTGTGGAGAAAGTTCAAAATTCCAAGCAAAGTTGGAAAGATTGAGCAGCACATTCCAGCGCCTAGTTCTCCCAAATTTCTGTGTTGGCTACTGAACCCAACAGTGTTGGGAGATGGGATCTCCTGGGGGTGGATTTCCAGGAACTGGAGATATGCCTTCAGATCCCTCTAATTTTTCATGTACCCCTCCCAGCCCTGTTACTGTGAATTGAACCTAGAGTCTTGTGCATGCTAAATCAAGCAAGGACTTCACTGTTAAATTACATCCCTGTATCTTTAGTCCTTTAAAGTTTTTATTTTGTAACAGGTCTCACTAAATTGTTCAGGCTGACCTTTTACTTATTGTATTTATTGCCCAGGCTGGCAGGCAGAGCAGGACAGGGCAGGACAGGGCAGGCAGGCAGGCAGGGCAGGTAGGAAGGCAGGGCAGGACAGGCAGGCAGGCAGGGCAGGCAGGCAGACAGGCAGGTAGGAAGGCAGGCAGACAGACAGACAGGCAGGTAGGAAGGCAGGCAGACAGACAGACAGGCAGGAAGGAAGGCAGGCAGACAGACAGACAGGCAGGAAGGAAGGCAGGCAGACAGACAGACAGGCAGGTAGGAAGGCAGGCAGACAGACAGACAGGCAGGCAGGAAGGCGGGCAGGCAGGCAGGCAGGCAGGCAGGCAGACAACCTTGAAGTTGTGATCTTTCTGCCTCAGTCTTCCACGTAATTGGAATTACAGGCCTGACCACCGCAGGCAAACCTAGCAGTGCTCTCTTACTTTCTTTACTTACTTTCTCTGGCTTGCCTCTTCTAGCCAGTCTTCAGTGAAGCAAGTAACTAGGGGGCTGCCCTCAGGAGGTGGGACAGATAGAGATGTCACTAGGCGTCTGCCCCCAGGAGGTGGGGCAGATAGACGTCCTTCAAACAGTGGCTGTGGTTCCACCCATTGTTCTTTGACGTCTCCAGGTCTAACCTGGCTTTCCAATCGCACTGTTTCCACTGCCTGCACATTTGCTAAAACAAACCCCCACTCCTTAAAAGAAATCCAACACTGAAAGAGTTTTCACAGCCTGTCCTGGCGGCTGCCAGGAATACATAGTCCCAGTTTTCAATGCAAGTTCAACTGTGCGTTTGTAATAACCCAGTCTCTGAGAGCTCCGTTTGAGGGGGCACATGTCAGTACTCTACCTAGAAGGACAAGTGTCCAGCTGCCCAGGGAATGGTGAGGGGTGGGGGTGTTGCAGGAGGAGCCATGAGTTTGAGACCCAAGGGGTCTTAACTTCCACTCCTTTGGGTTACAAGCCAGGGATAAGAAAAATAAAACTCCAGAGGAATCCTAGTTGGCATATTCCTAGCCCAGATGGAAGCGAAATGGAACAAACTCTTACAGGGCTCCAAAGACAACACATGACAAGTGTTTGTTGCCAGCAAATCCAGGGTGTGTTGGCTCACACAGCAGAAGAGAAATTTTTTTGGGGGGGCAGGCAGGACCGATGGCTGTTGAACAAGAGATCTGGGTGCCCCCTGCCAATTGTGAATTGCCAATTTCACGGAAGCATGGCTTCTTCTGAGCAACCTAGTAGGGCTGCTGCCAACCAGGAGGAACGAAGGGGAGCAGACAACCAGGCGACAGGCATTTTGTGATGTCGGGCCCGTGGCATGTCAGCCTCCTCTGCCGTGACCTCAGCCACTCTCCCCTCCTTTCCACGCCTGCTAGTCAAGTTCTATCCCCCATTCCTCTCTTGTCACAGCCTCTCCTTCATGCTTGTCCCCTTCCCCTCATCGGAACTGACTCCTCACCCTCTGCTTAGTCATTCCCTACAGATCTCAGGAGGTCTCCAAGGATGCCCAGCCTGCACACCCTCCCCACAAATCTCAGGGGTTCTCCAAGGATGCCCACCCCTGCATACCCTCCCTACAGATCTCAGGAGGTCTCCAAGGATGCCCAGCCTGCATACCCTCCCTACAGATCTCAGGAGGTCTCCAAGGATGCCCAGCCTGCATACCGTCCCTACAGATCCTACAGACATCTGGAGCTCTCCAAGGATGCCCATCCCTGCATAGTCTCCCTACAGATCTCAGGAGGCCATCCCTACATAACCTCCCTATGTGTTTGATGTCCCCCATTTTCCCAAAGGCAAACCCCACAGTGTGCAGATACAAGCTAGAAAACACCTCCAGATGCATCTGTCATATATGGTAGATGATGGGTGTTCACGAAGACCAGAACTGAGGCGGGATGAGAGGAGCCAGTCACTGACATGGGGAAGAAACACCAGCAGAGGTTTTCTGGGCATTTGGCTGGGCTTGTTTGAAGTGCAGAGGGACCTAGGCACTTCCCAGGGTTGGGGAACCTTCCTCCCCCTGAAATCCTGAAAGCAATGGATCCCCTTGATTCTGGGCTAAAAACTCCCAAACTACAATCCACAACGAGCTCTTTGTGTAAACTGATTTGCCTCCAGTGGTTGTTATAGTAGTGGAAAACTGACTGGCACAGAGGACACTTTAACCAGCATTCTGATCCCACATCATCGTTTTCTTTTTTTTTTTAATTTATTAAAGATTTCTGTCTCTTCCCCACCTCCGCCTCCCCTTTCCCTCCCCCTCCCCCAATCAAGTTCTTTTCGTTTTCTGATTAAAATATAAGTGTATCTTTCCCCCTTCCCTTTCCTCTCTCCAACCCAGCCCTCCCACACTACCTTCTCCTCCCAAATTCATGGTCTCTTTTTCTTTGACTCATGATAGAAGTCACTCATTGCATAGAGGAAAGAGAAGAGAGAAGACAGACTTGTATTCCCCTTTGGAGACACACCCCAATGACCTAAAACCTTCCCTTACATCTTCTTAAAGGTTCCACCACGTTCCAATAATAGCCTGGGCTGGGGAACACGCCTCTAATGCATATGCCTTTGGGGGATGCCAAGGTCCACCGCCTCTGGCTCCTTGTTCCCAAACAGTCAGCAAGCAGTTATTGAGATCTCTCTATCTACCCAGAGGTGTGCTAAGTTTGGACTGAGTATAATATCTGACTTATATCAAGTGTACAGCGGATGGCTCCTGGCTTCAAACAACCATATGAATCCACAGAACAGAACATCTGACCAAATATTGATCACAGAACAGTACAGTTCCATAGAACTCACACACATTAACCAGTACTGTCTGGGAAAAACAAATAGTACCAGTGTGTTTTTATATAAAACAAAACATACATGTATATGACAGCGGTCAACTAAGCACTACTGGAAAATCTGAAATATGTGGCAGCCTTCTGATTAAAAAGATTATTTCCTGAAAATTCAAATGGAATATACTTCTCCTGCTTCCATTTTTTTTGGTAATCTAATGTAAAAAACAAACTCTGCAAGGAACGTGAAGTTTATTGTAAGGCTGAGCATGTTGTTTCAAAACATTGCAGTCAGTCTGAGGACACAAGGCAGTAGAGGCTTTGAAAACACCTCCCTGTACACGCAGACCCTGTCGCATGTCAGAGCCCCATCCATCACCACGGAGCTCCAGCCCTCGTCAGAATCCGACAGAAGGGGGTGTCTGGTGAGTCAGAGCCATGCGCGTTAACATCACCTAGAGGGCCTTCTGCTCCCACCACCAGACTAATCCATACTCCAGCTTTGTCTCTCGTACATCCTCCATGGCTTTTCCCAGCCAAGGTTTCAATGACTCAGGTTGTACCGTGTTCCCTTGAGCGGTTACACAGCAGCCAAAGAGAAGGAATTTTTCTCTTTTATTGACTCTAACTTTCCCTTCTCCTACTGCACATTCTGAGTCCTTCAGACCACCCACTGAGCCTCCTCCCACGTGTGAGAGCAGCTCTTCCCAGTATTATTTGGTCTGTGAAATGCTTTTGAATCTCGACAGTAATGACTGTGGACATATGGGAAATGGCCTCTGGGCACTGGGTCCTTTCCTTGGGTCTGGGTACATTCTAGGCTCAGGTTTTGATGTCAATGTACCTTCAGTGCACATGTCTCTCTCTTGCGCACACACACACATACACACACATATACACACAGACACACACAGAGACACACACACAGACACACACACAGACACAGAGACACACACATACACACAAGACACACAGACACACACATACACACACAGACACACACATACACACACAGACACACACATATACACACAGACACACACAGACCTGCACCCGTAAACACATTCCATCACACATCTTTCTATAAATTTCCCACTATTTTCACTCAGTCCCTAAGTCAAACTTGGTCCCATGGAGTAAGGAGAACCCCAAAGTGGGAGCTATGGAGAGTGTCTCTGAGACAGAAAGTGACTGTGTCACTTGGGTATTATTGTCAAATAGAGTTCCAAATACAAGAAACCTCTAACACCTCTGTTGTTTGTCTCTGTGGGAATCTATTTCTAATTCTAAAATCTTATTTATTTTTAATTATGTATATAAGTGTGTCTGTGTATGTAATGCGAATACAGGTGTCTTTGAGCACCAGAAAAAGACACAGAACCCGTGGATGGAGCTGGAGTTACAGGTTAAGAGCCACCCAGTGTGAACGCCAGGAACCGAGCTGGGGTCCTCTGTCCCTCTGTAAGAGTAGCATGCACTCTTAATCCTTGAGCCAACTCTCCAGCTCGCCCCGCACCCCACCCTTGCAGGCAATTGTGTTCTTTGTCTGGATGTTCATTTTAGAAATGCCACAGCAATTTCCAAATCTTCTTTCAAAACCTTAAGCCCAAAGAAGCATTGTCTAATCATAGGTTAACTGAATTCTTCACCTTTTAAGCTCAGTCATAATGTGGGAACACTGTACTAGTTGGATACTAATATTTTTTTTTTTTTGCTTGTTTTTCGAGACAGGGTTTCTCTGTAGCTTTGGAGCCTGTCCTGGAACTCCCTTTGTAGACCAGGCTGGCCTCGAACTCACAGAGATCCACCTGCCTCTGCTTCCCGAGTGCTGGGATTAAAGGCGTGCGTCACCACCGCCCGGCTATTTGTTATTTTTGATGACTGTTCCAAGGCTCATATCTTCTAAGAAGTAGTGGGATTCCATTATGGAAGCGGAAAAGTAGGGGCTTAGCGATGTCAAGTGACTTATGAAAGCCTGGTTCAGGGTACCTAGATGCTGACACTGTGACCTCTTCTTCAAACTCAAGCACCTTGGAATGACCGAGGTACTGGTAGAAGGCAATGGGGGAGGGCTGGATTCTTTGGCCCTGCTCTTTCTGTCACTGTATTGAATGTAGGACAACACGCATGTGTTGGTTCCCACACTGAGGGATGTGCGTGTCACTCACACGGATGCCACTGTAATCTAAGTCCGTCTGAGCCATCAGGTGGAGACACAGTCTCAGGTTTCCGGGACTCTGATTATGGAAAAAGACTAAATCTGAGCCTGAGAGACCACGGCATAGCTGCTTCTTTGTGTGTGATCTTGCTTTGGAAAGTGGTGGCAGGGTCTCCTTCCGTTGTTGATGATGATGTGTTTGGTAAACTAGGGTGTCTGTGCTGGTTACCCAGGGGCCTTAGGGACTGTCAGAAGAGCTCTGCTCCTGCTGCCCCCATCACCTGTGCTTTGGTCCCCTAATGCGTTCAGTAGATCCATTTCTGGCCCCTTTGTCTCTTTCCGAGAGGATGTTTCCTCCATCTGGCTAGCACCTGCCTTGAGGGTAATTCAGCTCTCTGCCACCCCCATAGGTGTTGAGTCTTTTATCAGGCACTGAGGCCAAGCCCCAGGGCCTGGTCCTCCAGCACTCTCCACACCCCCATGCTCCCCACACAACCTATTGGGAGCTTGGAGACTGTAATCTCAGCACTCGAGAGGTGAAGCAAGAGGGACATGAGTTCAAGGTCATCCTCATCTGTTTTGTGAGGTCGACACCTGGGCTATGTGAGAAGTTGTCTCAGAAAAGAATATATTAGAAATTCTGTGACAATTTGCTAGTCCTTTCTCCCAGCTCACACTGCACACTCACTGACTGTTCTGGAATATTCTCTGTCATTACATCTTTGAGGCTCTAAATTGCCATTGCCATATTTTCTCTTTCCTCATTCTTGTGTGTGTGAGTGTGTACATATTGGTTTAGTTGTGTGCATGTGTGAGGGCCTGTGTTTGGAGGCTCAGGGTCAATGTTTTATCAGCTGAGCATCTCCCAGTCCCTTCCCTCATCTCGGCTGAGCATCTCCCAGCCTCTCTTCCCTCATCTTAGCTGAGCATCTCCCAGCCTCCCTTCTGCCATCTTTGATACATCTGTGCCATCTCTGGTACAACACAGGGCCTTTCTCAGTCCATCAGCCATAACTTCTGACCTCATAGGTTTTCCTCCTTGCTGTCTTTCTGGCTGCATTCGACATTATTTCTCCAGTTCTCTCCACAGTCCCCTGAGTCTATGGCAAGCAATTCTCAGTTAAACATATCCACTGAAGTCTCACTTTCTGTTTTATTTTACTGCAGGGTTTCATAGCTAAGGAGTTTTGTTTCAGAAGTTGGAGAATGCGTCTCTAGCATGTAGGAGAGCCCTGAGCTTGATTGCCAGCATCGTCTAAACTGAGGGTAGTGCTGTGTGCTAGTAAACTCAGCACTCAGGAGGCAGGAACAGGAGGATGAGAAGTTCAGGCTTACCCTCCTGGATTTAGTAAATTCAAGGTTGGCTTGGGATGTTGTATGTCCTGCCTCAGAAAAAAATAAAACAAAACAAAAAAGAAAACAAATAAAAAAAAACAGAGCAAGCAAGCAAACAAACCAATTAAACAAACAAAGAACTCCACAAAAACCCAAAACCAACAACAAAGAAAAGAAAAAACTCAAGGGTTGAGTTTATTTTAAAAATATGCTTCCCTTTTACCCATATCTTAAGTATATTTTTCCACTTATTGAAAACAGTTGTATTCTGTCTTTGATAATTCAAAGAACGAGACATCTTTGCAGGATCTACTGTCTGTCATTTTTACTGAATGTCCGCATCTATAAAATGAGAATGACATCACCTTCTTTTTTTTTTTTTTTTTTTTTTGGATTTTCGAGACAGGGTTTCTCCATAGCTTTTTGGTGCCTGTCCTGGAACTAGCTCTTCTAGACCAGGTTGGCCTCGAACTCACAGAGATCCGCCTGCCTCTGCCTTCCGAGTGCTGGGATTAAAGGAGTGCGCCACCATCGCTTGGCTGACATCACCTTCTTTACACCGTTCCGATGAGGACTGGGTTAGGGCCTGCAACGCCCCCAGCCCAGGAGCTGGTTTGTACAGAGAGATGTTTAGACAGCCACCATTTTCAGGGGTGGAGGTATCGTGGTTGGAGAATTCTACCGCAAAACTACCACCAGGACCAGAGTCAAAAAATTAAGAATACAGGAGAAAAAACAAACAAAAAAAATGGAGCCGGGCAGAAAGATGGGATATAGTCCCATGGGTTCTTCAATTACCTGCTGTCCTATGAGATACTCATCTCATGCTCGTCAGTCTCATTAGAGTCTCGTGAATTCCATTGGTGGTGCAGCCTCAATGCTGGGGAGCTGTCCAGGCAAGGCTAGCCTGTCCTGGGTCCTCAGGGACCTCCATGCCTTGTTACAAAGCTCCCCTTTCTCCATAGTCACTGGGTGGGGTAGAAAGATGATTTCCTTTCCTGTCCTGAGTCTGGGGGCTTCGAGCCTACCCTGGGTCTTGCGTCTTCCAAGCCAGGCTTCCTGTGGCCAGGAAAGGGAAGAAGCTGGGCAGGAGCTGCAAATCTAGGAGAGGAGCGGGGAGAATCAGAGTAGAGCTGTGGTCTTAGCCTGTTGCTGGAGGCAGCATCTCTGCTAGCTAGGCTCAACCGCATGGAAGCGTCCTGGGAGGACAGTAGAGAAGGCAGGCTTCAGAGGCACTCAGGTATGGCCAGCAGGCGTTCCCAGAGTGATAACAGCCTAAGAAGTAAGGGAAGTGCAAACGCCAGGTTGCCCGATGGGACAACTGGATGTCACCCAAGCTGGTAATGGCTGTTCCCTTTTTGAATTTGGATTTGTGTCAGTGTGAGTTGGCCCCAAGGCCCTCTAAGGTCTATTTAAAAAGTTGTTGACGGACTGTTTTTTCCACTCTTTACTTCCTGCTAGACTCTACGTCTCTCAGTTGTGTATGTGTGTGTGTACGTGTTATGTGTATGTATGTGAACATATGTGTTCACATGCTTGCGGATGCTACAGGACAACCTTAATATTGCTCCTCAGGCTCCGCCTGCCGTTTTGTTCGTTTGCTTTTGTTTTGGACCTGCAGGAGTCCCCTTGTCCCTGTGCTGGGACTACAAGGGCAAGCCTCCACATTGGCATCTTTTTATGTGGGTTCTGGGGCCCTAACTCAGGACTTCATACTTTCAAGGTAAATACTTTACTAACAGAACCATCTCCCATGAATTTTTTTTAAAACAAAACTATCCCCCCTCTTCACCTCTCTGGGTCCCTTTGCTGGTCAGTGTGGCTGCCGTCCTGGCCGAAGTTGGCAGGTTCCTTGGGAATGGCTGTGCTGAAGTTTAACTACACTGTGATTCCCAGCACTGTGCCATTTCCTGGCCCAGACCTGTCTCCTCAAAATGTGACTCCAGGTCCCATGGAGGCTTTGGTCCCGCCTGCTGGTGGACAAGGTTCAGCCCATATGGGTTGCCTGCTGCCCATCTGGCATGGGGACACAAGCTCCCTGGGCTCCTCTGCCACCAGGGAGCTGAGCGGAAGAAACCCCTCCCAACCGGAGCTGCCAGGATGGGTCCTTTGCTATGTCATGTCACCACGGTGGTTTCCGGAGCTGGTTTGTGGACAGTGTGCATGCATCATAGCCTCTTCCTGGACTTTCTCACCCCTCCCCTTCCTCCGATGGGCTGAGTCCTGGGATCCACATCTGATCCTGGGATCCACATCTGGCTCGTTTTGGTATGAAAAAAGTTTTTCTGGCCAGAGCTGTCCACTTCCAGGAAGGCTATCCCAGCAGCGTGGGAGTCGGGCTGACCAGGGGGCCAGTGGCTGGTCAGCCGCTCTCCCCACTCCAGGATACTGTTCCCCTGACTCACCTCTTCTTCCACCGTGGGTTGCGCTTGTTCTGGGCATGTGGGAAGGTGTCTGGGAGAAACCCCTGACTCTCACTAGCTGGGAGGAACCTCTAGAACTGTGTGTGCTTCTCAACTTGGGGGTCTCGACCCATTGGGAGGTGTCAAACGACCTTTTCATGGGGGTCACATATCAGATATCCTGCATATCAGATATTTACGTTGTGATTCATAACAATAGCAAATTTATAATTATAAAGTAGTAACAAAATAGCTTTACGATTGGGTGGGTCACCACAGCATGAGGGACTGTATTAAAGGGTTCCAGCGTTAGGAAGGTTGAGAACCACTGCCAAAGTCCTCTAGGCATGACCTGACCCAGAATCCTTCATTCCAGGCTACCGCCTTCCCTGTCGAGACCCTAAGCTCTGTTCGGAGCCTTGAGAAAGTGGTGGGCACCTAAGGTCACTTTCTCAACTACATCATGACCTTGATTTCCCCAGGAGTTCACAGATTAGAAGGGACTTGAAATTGCGCATCCCTGTTCCCACGTGATTGATAACTTTCTGGGAGCCCCTGGGCTAGACTTCTGGCCACTGCTGAGGGGTTAATTCCACGTGTGGTAGTTTAATTTTATATATCCTAAGAGAAAGGTGTCCGGCGATTTGAGTAAATGTTATTCTGGGTGCACCCATGAGCATGTTTCTAGATGAGTTTGACATTTGACTGGGTGAACAAAATAAAGAAATTGCCTCTCTAGCATGGTGGGCCTCATTCCAATAGTTGAAGGTTTGGGCAGAACAACAAAGCGGACTTAAGGAAGTTAGCTCCTCCTGCCCGCTTGCCCCCAGTCAAGACTGCTAGTCTTCTTTGACCTTTGAATTTGAACACTGACTCTTTTGGGGACCTCAAGTCTCTGGCTTTTAGACTGTTATGGTTTGAATCTGAAATGGTCCTCATAGACTTACATTGCACATGCGCACGCTCAGTTGTTCTTCCTCAGGTGCTGACGACGCTGGATTTTGAGACAGAGACTATTTGACCGGGGAGCCACAGGGATCCACTTGACTCTGTCTCCCTGTGGTGTGTCACCACAGTTGACTCTGCTACATGGGTCTGGGGATCAAACCTAGGTCCTCACAGTTTGAAGGTAAGGGTTACTGACTGGAGCATCTCCTCAGTCCCATGTGGCTTGTGTGGTACCTCAGCTACTAGAGCTCTTCCGGGAGCTTGTGCTACCTTCAGGAGCTGCGATCTGGCTGGCAGAAGCAGGTCAGTAGGCGGCGGGTCTTCGTGACTGTGTCCTCTGGGGGTTCTAGCCTTGTTCTCTGCTTCCTGTCTGGCCTTGATGTGTATGATCCTCACCACACCCTTCTGTGGCCACAGAGTTGCCCTCCTGGACTGAGACTGTGAGCCTAAAGGTCCTCCTTTATGGTGTGTTCCTTCTAATGCAAAGGAAGCTGAGAGAGGCGGGAACTCAAGCCAGGGCTTGCCTGGGACTCCAGTTTGCTGGCTGCTGACCTTGGGGCTTCCACCACTCTCAGTGACCACTTGAGCATGCAGTGCCCCACCCGATCCCTCTTGTTGGTTCTGTGTCTTGGGAGATTCTGTTCCACGATTTCTAACCTAGGCTGTACTTCACCCTCTTTGTCTAGGGCTTTCTGCACCGATTCCTCATCTCTGCATCTTCCACAGAAGCCACAGAGCTCTGTGCTCTTGGTTTATTTTCCCTCTGACTGTGGCATTCAAGACCAACCTAAAATCAAAGATCCCAAGTTCACCACCCCTTTTTCTATTCCACAAATCTACCTCTCAGACTCCCAGGCAAAGACCTTTCTACTAACAAAAATGAAAACTTAAAAACTTAAAATGGTTTGTTTGAATAACAGAGAACACTGAATTGGGTCCTAAAGTAGCCTAAAACTCCATGGTGATATTATGTATGTGTGTATATGTATCTATCTATCTATCTATCTAGATATAAAAAAAGAAATAAATGATTAATTGAATGAATGAGGAGAAGAGATAAAACCTCAGAGAATTTTAGAGTCATATGGATGCTCTCTCTTGGAGAAGGAGCTGTGTCTCCTCTTTCCTGGAGCATGGTTTCCCTACATGGTGCCTTGCTTCCAAAGAAGGAGTGGTCTCACTTGTAATGGAGGAACTTGCAAGCCCTCCCATGGCTAGGGTGATGTCACCAGTGATAAGTCATTTGACAGCAGTGACCCTCTGTCATGACACTATGAGAAAGACATTTCGTCTCTGAGGTCCCCCCACCAAGCCCAAACCCATAGCTCCCATCGAATCTCTAGAAACATCACATCCAATTGAGGGTCATTTTGTAAAAATACCTGACTGGGACTCTTCAGAGGTGTCAAGGCCATAAAAACAAGGGGAGACAGAGGAGCTGTCAGGGCCGAGGAGAGCCTAGGGAGACCGGGTGACGATGACTCACTGAAAGGTGATACCCAGCATGGGCCTGTGGAACAGGAAAAAGACATGGTGTGGGGGGGGCAGTATCTGGAGAAATCCACACGAGGCCCGGAATTTTGTTAACACTGATAAACCAATGGTTTTTCATTTTGACAACTGTACCACAGAAATTTAAGGCGATAACGTTAGGGGAAAGGAACTGGCTGAGAGGAGACGGGATGACGGCTCAACTGTCTTTACATATTCTCACTGAGTTGAAACAATCCCCAAACCAAGAGTTTGCTTAAAAAGACGAGGCAGGCTAACCCTGAGTATGTCTTCTTCCTCTTCCCCCCCTCCTCTTCACCTTCTCTTCTTCTCTGAGTGCGTGTGGTGTGTATGTTTGGGGGGGGCACATGTGTATAGATTTTCATGCAAAGGCCAGATGTTAACACCAGGCCTATTTTTCTATTTCTCATCTTATGTACAAAGGCAGGGTTTTTCAATTGAATCCAGAGTTTGCCAGTTTGGTCAGGGAGTCACCTTGCCCTGTTTCTGCCTCCTGAGCCCGCTGGGACTACACGCAGGCTACCACACATCCCTAGCCTTGAAACGGGTGTGGGGATTCCAAGTTCCTTCTTCACACTTGTGTGGCAAACCTTTCTGGCTGAGCCTTCTCCCCACCCCCCTCTTGCTTCTTTGGATGTGTTTTTATTATACAGCTAATGGATAATAGCTGTATAATAATCTTCTCCTTGTGTAAGATTCAATGAAACAAAAAGAACAAATTCTGAAATTTCCAGCTTCCAACCCAACCTTCTGCTCACATTCGGAGTAAAAAATGGGCTCCCAGGGCCCAAATCTGAGAACTACCCACCATGTGCTGGGCCCCAAGGACTTTGATAATGTTAAACATTATAGTTTGACTCTGAAATGTCCCTACAGGTCCGTATTTTGATTGTCTGCCACCTAACTGGTGCCATTGTTTTGGAACCTTTAAGAAGGTAGGGCCCATGTGAAGGAAGTAGGTTCCTGGGGGCAAGTTCTTAGGGAGATGTTATCTCTGCCACCTGGTCTGTCATGATGTAAAGAGGCTTAATCACAGATTTTCACCGCCAGGAGAGAACCTGCCATGCCTCCCACTGTCATGGACTGAACCTGAAATTCTGAGACAAATCACATCTTCTGTCAAGGGTTTTCTGTCAGGAACTATGGTCATAGTTAGGCAAAAGTGGCCAAATTTAATCTTCAGGACAGCGCATTGAGACAGACCTCGTCAGACCCTTTTTGCATATGGAGAAACTGAGGCATGTGGAGGTTAAGGATGTCAGCCAGGGTGGAGAGAAGCCGAAGGAGGGAAGAAGTTCCAGCATCGATTCTAACTACCCGGATGCGCATGTGTGCCCTCACCCTCTTGTGGGACCAGCATCCACGCTTGTGTGCAATTGACTTCTTTTTATTGGTACATGTTGTTGTGCCTTCCATGATAGTTCTAAGGACCCAGAGCCATTTTTCTTTATTACTCTATGCAGTTACTCTCAACCAAGTGTGATTTTGCCATCAGTGGACACTTGGCAAAATCTGGGGACATTTTTGGTTGTCACAGTTGGGAAGGGGATGGGGCATACCCCTGGCAACTAGGAAACTGATTCCACACCCTACCGTGCAAGGGAAGACCCTGTGACACACAGTTATTGGCTGTAAACATTAACAGCACTGACTGAAACCCTACTGTATGGTATTCTATGGCAAAATAGAAGATTCTTAAAGTCCTTGCAGCTCTGACACGTGACAGGGATGTGTCACTCAGACCTGTCCTTTCTGTCTTTGTGACTCAGTTCTCCCCAGATCTCTTCCGCATCTCTTGCTTCTTGTTGGGTGTTTCTCTAGCTTCATTTCTGTTGCTGTGATGAAATACTTAGGAAAAAAGGCCACCTAAGAGAGAAAGGCTTTATTTTAGCTCATGATTCCAGATTATAGTCTGTTATAGCGCGGAAGTCAAGGTTTCACGTCATAGCCACAAAGCCAGAGAGAAGTAAACGCAAACATGGCGAGTATTTAGCTGGCCTTCTCTACACAGCGCAGGGACCATTGCCTAGGGACTAGTGCTGCCCAAAGCGGGCTGGGTCTTCAAGACAGTCCCTCACAGAGGTGCTCAAAGACCAACCTGATCGAAGCCTTCCCTCATTTTAACTCTCTTCCTAGGCTTAGGGTGACCCCTAGAACCAGCCACCACAGGAACTCACCTCTCTACTCTCCTCAGTAACAGCTTACTTTACACACTAGTAGTACCCCATGCTTCCCTGGCTTCTGAAAGGACCTGGACTGCAAGGGTAGGCTCCATTTTTGTATTGTCCTTGTCCTGTGAATGCGGGAGAAGATCAGAAACCACATCCTCCGGTTCCCAAGGAAATCCAGTCATTTGCTGCAACATTTTAGCCCAGAACCCCTGAGCCTTAGCCTGCATAGCACAACCATTCAGGAACCCTAATCTAAAGCTCCGTTAAAACAAACAACAAAAAACTTCCTGTAATCGTTTTGGTTCCTAGCCAGGGTGGAGCGCCTCTCTTAGCCAATCCTAGTGATTCTTATGATAACATGTGGAGGTAAGTTTGCATAAAAGAAAAGATCATGTCCAATGCCTGTTCCCTAATCTGGGCCTCTTGTATTGTACTGTGCCTACAAATTGCCTGGGATTGTGTTAAAATGCAGGTCTGGGTTCGGTAGTTCTGGAGTTGGGCCTGACACGGGTATTTTTCGTAAGTTCCCAGAAGATGTCTGTGTTTCTGGCCTAGGATTGTACTTGAGCAGTGACCCCTGAAATGCCGTGGACCAGCTCAGCCATTAAGAGCCCTTGCTGCCCTTGCTGAGGACTTGATTTGGGTTCCTAGCAGCCGTCGGGTGGCTCACACTCCCTGTAACTTCAGTTCTAGGGGACCATCACCTTATGACTGCTATGATCACTTCACATATACCCTCCAAATATATACATAACTAAAAATAAACCCCAAAGAAAGAAAAGAGACTTGAAATGCTGTTTCAGTAGCCGGGGCCTCTCCCCTCTTTCCCCAACAGACAGATTTCCTCTACCGAGCACCTGGTTACTTTCTCAGAGAACTTGGCTCAAATAGAGTTGAAGTGAAACACACACTCAAAATAGAAATCACAGTGTTTACTGCGAGTCGGCACAAGCAAACCAACCCGCCACCCCATGAAAAAGACGAGGAGCACGAAACCAACCATAGCTTAAGCACAGAAAGCCCAGCACCAGCAACTCCAGGCCCCTCTGGGTTTAACAGTCTTGACTGAATGTCCCTTAGAATGCCAGCTAAGATCCGTCAAGGGCGTAATTTCCGCCCGCAAACCCGGGACCCCTTTGTGCTGCGCCAGCTAGGCTCTGTTCTCCATCCGTGGGATTTAGACACCTGGAACTGTGCGTGGAACCAGTTCCCATTTCATTCGCTTCCTGTACCTGACACATTTAATACTTAGTGTTCGAAGAAATGAAATCCCTGTATAGTGCTGGCCTGGGAAGGCACAGTCAGCCAAGGGATCCCTCTCCCCAGCCCCCATGGAGAGTTTTGCCCAAATAAGGTGACTGTCAAACCCAGCAGCCTCCTGAAGAGGGTGTAGTGACCAGGGTCTCCCAGGAACTAGTGGTACAGATTACAGAATATTAGAGAAACTTTAACAAAAATGTGTATAGTAGTTGCTTTTCCGGTTACTGCAGCAACATAGTTGACCAAAAAAATGGTTTGAAAGGATATGGTCCATCACAGGAGAGAGGCCATGGTGGGAGGGTGAGGAGGCTGGCCTTAGCGCCCCTGAAGTCAGGAAGCAGAGAGAGATGAACGCCGGCTCCTGCTCACTGCCTCCTTTGTATCTGCTCAGGACCCAAGACCATCGGATGGTGGTGGCACTCACACTCAGCGTGGGTCTTCCTTCCTCAGGAAAGGCCTCAGACATATCCCGAGTGTGTCTTCTAGGTGATTCTAGATTCTGTCAAGCTGAGAACAAAGGTGAACCCCGAAAGTGCGCAAACACAGTTCTAAAAGGCTCACCAAAAGAACAGCATGCGTGTAGTTAGAATCATGTTCCAGAATTGAGGTGAGAGAAACTTCCAGAAAGCACTGGGTCTGAGTGGCTGATGTTATTATGAACCACTCTGGAAGGATCTTTGGGTCTTGACCTCGTAAAGTGCAATTGTGCAGTACGTGGCTGAGGGCAGGGGTCAACACCTGATATTCTTGGCCTTTACCAATGAACCACCTGGCTGGGCACTGAGGCAGCCACACCCCATAGATCCTAAGCTGGCCCAGAACTGAAGCTCCAGGAACTGAGCTGCTGGGGAGAACCGTGGGGGAATCCCAGCCCGATCCTCGTCATAAGGACTCCAAGTGGACTTGAGGTGCAGGCTGTGGCACCATCCAAATGTGAAGGAGACCGTGTTCAAAGAATCCTGTTCTCTGTATCATGGTCCCACACTCACCAGAGCTCCAAAGAGGGGACTACTCAGAAAAGTAAGCAAAGAACCCTGAAGAAATAGCCATAGTTTTGGGGAAAATATTTTCACTAAAATATATTTCACAGTTCGAAATTAGGGCTCAGCTCACCTGCCACCTAAGCCGGTTCTCTTACCCTCATGCAGTGGTCACCAGGACGTCGGCACTGAATGGCTGGCCTATCTCTGTCCCCCGAAACCACTGAGCGGCTGCCAACTGGAGGACAGGACGGAGGGGGATTCTCAGAATTCCTGCCTCCTCCTCCGCAGACACAACACCAACCCCTCGGGAAAAGCACTTACATTCATGATCTGTTTATAAATTTACTGACATTGATTTATGACCCTTGGTTGGACGCAGTGTTAGCTTTTTCAGGGTATTTCTTTCTTTTTGGCCTTTAAAAATGTGTTAATGTTATGGTTCACGTTCTTAATATAGCCACATACCAGGAGTCACCAGGAAGACAGCTGGGAATCCAATCAATAACCCAGGGGCAGAAACCCAGACTTGATTTATGCTGGGGGCTGCAACTGGGTGTGAAAAGCTGATTCTGGCTGGGTCAGAGCAGACCATAAGAAGACCTCTCTAGGACTATCAACATAGGGGATGTTGAGAGAGGCAGGGTTTGGATTCGCACTGCCCCTCTCTGCCTGAGACACCAGCCTGGTTCCTTCACAGAAGCATGGGGACATTGCTATTGGCCTGGAGTGACATCTTCCTGGAACTCCTACTGGCTGAGACTCTACCACAGTGGGTGCCCATTACCTGGAGATGTATCTTGTTCACGCTTACCTGCACATCCCGCAAAGGTGGAGGTCAGTCAGAAAACAGCCTGACTTTTACCCCCTCTTTCATCTTTGAGCCTCCTGTTTATCCCCTTACCTATCATCTATGTGTCGTTCATCCATGCATCGTAGTATCCGCCATGCGTCTGTCTTTCACTGTCCATCCATCTATCTGCTAGCTAGCTTCTACCTGCCATTCCTCCTTCAAGCAAAGCCCTACAACATTGATTGAGGGCTCTCAGAGCTCACATCACGGCTTTTGTGGGTCCCTAGTGCCTGCTTAGAGCTGTAAGGCAGACAGATGTCACCTTTCCCCATACAGCGTTTGAGTCTAAAAGAATAGTTTGGGGAAAATGGCCCAAGCAAAGCCCCTGAGCGCTCCTGGATCCTGCCCAATCTACCCGCAGGGACCCCTGTGGACAGTAGGTGGCGCTAGAGTCGGGCACAAGGCTGAGCCGCATGGGGCCTGATTTCCTAGGAACAGAGGCCAAAAGCAGCCGCTACTGTGGGTGGTAACCTTGGGACTGGAGTAGAGGCGAACTCTGCTGTCCGTGGGCTTTGGGCAGGAGTCAGGGTGAGGGAGCCGGTCTCCACACGGTGCCCGCGGGCCTGTGCCAGGGCTCCCAGGATATGGAAGGGTGGGGCAGGCTCATGTCTGGGTTTTGCCTTCAGGGAGAGCATTGACTCTTGAATGTAGATCTCAGTGATGAAGGCAGACTGGCGTTCAGACCAGGCCTTCCTTCTCTCAGCTCCCTGCGGGGAAAGATGGTTTGTCCTGTTAGTTCCTTCCTTTCTTCACCCCCACTGACTAGAGCCAACGCAGGCCTCCCAGGAATAATCAATTGTAGACATCCTCAGACTTCCTTCCAAACAGTGAACATTTCCACACCCGGTATAGCATCCCCTAGATGGGTCCTCTCATCACAAGTGGGCGAGAGCTGTGCTGGGCTAATTGTGCTGGGCTTGGCTTCAGATCCCACGACCACCTTAACATGCTGTATCTCCTTCCCACACAGGTCTGCCCAGGGAAAGAAGCCTCCTATTGTCCTGGCCTCCCTCTTTTCTCTTCATCTCAGTAGCCTGGATTCCAGAGCCCAAACCTAGACTCCTACACGAAGCTCATACATTACTCGACTAAGGGAAGGATGGGGGAGGGGACCCCAGAAACGTTCGTTTAAAGTTAATTACTGTGGGCGCTGCTACTAATTGCAGTGGCTCAGCTGCTGTCCACGTGTGTACCTGTGTGTGCGTGTTTAAAATGGGCACTGCTCAGTGTCGGCCAAGCCCCATCACAACTTAACGACCTGGAAAATCTCAGGCTAATAAACAAAGTTGGCTTTAGGTTCTAGAGGAGAAACAAGCCTTGCCCGCGTGTGAGCGTGTGTGTGTGTGTGTGTGTGTGTGTGTGACCCACATGCTTGCGAAAGCACACACACGGGCACACACAGACACACCAAGATAAAAACACCAGAGCCTCAGCCCTTCTGTCCGTGCCTTTCCCTCCATAACTGAAATTAAAATAGCCTCTGTCGCAAGCCCTCTTTTCCTCTTTTTATTAAATTTATTTTTGACAGCAACTCACAAAACTAAACTAAACTAAACCCACCCTCTGCGCCACTCCTAGGCCAGGGGCAGCCAGGGGCAGCCAGGGGAGGATTTTTACAGCCGAGTTCCATGACCTGAGAAGCGCAGGGCACATAATGAGGCCATTGAGAGACTCGTGTGTCCAGTGCACGGCCAGTGCTGGGATAATAACATCTCTGGAGACGGCAGTGCTCCCAGCAGCAGTGGGCGGGGGCTAGAGCCCTTACTCAGCAGGAAGACTCCTATATACTTTGGAACTCTTTCCTGAACCTAAACATTATTGCTCAGAAAGGGATAACAGTGTGAGAGGCCATCGCCTGCCAGCTGGGTTCACACATTGCTGCATATGTGAGTTTCCATCCAGCGATGCAAGAACATTCCAGATCCCACCCTGCCTGGGTTGGTGAAGGACTGTGTCCAAGCTCTGGAAACCTTTTGGTCTCGAATGCAGTGGACACTCCACAGTCTGAGCTCCATTGCCTAAGGACCCCAGAGGCAGGGCCTGAGAGACTAGTGAGCCCTGTTCTCCTGTAATAGCCCACTGTCCATCACCCTGGAATGCCCCAGTATTGGGACGCTCAGGCCGGAGCCCCCGCCCCACCTGTCTATAACCACATCAGGTGACGGGACAGAAGGCAGTGCTGTTTGCCCGCAGGGACTGTAGCAACTGAGATGGTTCTAGTTGCTTCCTAGAAAATGTTTTTGTGGGCATACTAGGGAATACTAATATTAGTATATTAATAATGGTCATTAATAATATAGAAATTATTTCATCACATCAATTAGCAATCAAGAAAATGTCCCACAGACAGTCACAGGCTAATCTGAGGGAGGTGACTCCTCAGCTGAGGTTCCGTCTTCCCAGGTGTCTCAAGTTGAAAAACCACGATTAGCCATCACCAACTCCATCAGCATCATGTACAGCCCAGCTGTCCCTGGAGTTCATGGGGCCTTTGGTGGCACCTGGCTTGTCTGTGTATTTCCTTAGAATTCCTCTCTCTCTGGCCCAATTGCAAGCCCTTTGTGTGAGTGGTGATGGTAGAGGGGGTGGGGTGATGGAAGGGGATGGGTGGGTGGGTGGTGGCAGGGGGTGGGTGGGTGGTGGCAGGGGGTGGGTGATGGCAGGGGGTGGGTGGGTGGTGGCAGGGGGTGGGTGATGGCAGGGGGGGGGGGGGTGGTGGCAGGGAGTGCGTGGGTGATGGTAGACAGTGGGTGGTTTGGTTGGGTTGGTAAATGTGGTAGTTTAACGTGATTGGCCCCCATAAGCTCATAGGGAGTGGCACTATTAGGAGGTGTGGCTTTGCTGGAGTAGGTGTGACCTTGTTGGAGGCAGTGTATCACTGTGGCTGCAGGCTTTGAGGTTTCCTATGCTAAAGCACCCAGTGTTACAGACCACTTCCTGTTGCCTGCAAGATGTAGGGCTCTCAGCTACTTCCTCAACACCACCATCAGCCTGCGTCCCACCATGCCCCACCATGTCGATGATGGTCCGCACTTCTGGACTGTAGGTGACCCACCCCAATAAAATGCCTTCCTTGTAAGAGTTACTGTGCTCATGGGGTCTCTTCGCAGCAACAGAACCCTAGCTGGACCGCGGTGTTTTAGGTCTTTTGTTCAGTCCCAGCGCTGCCACAGCATTCAGCGGGGGGGGGCGGGGGG